>NC_142796.1:47046177-47064714 GCF_049724085.1 Artemia sp. Qi Xiang Cuo
TTACCTTAATTACCTTAATTTACACTTCGGAGCAAATTAAGGTCCATACTGGATCTGTTGTGCTCCAGGTCAAATGATGGAAAAAATTTGCCACTGTGTTAGGGCCCAGTGACACGCCATAGGAGAGGTCTGCTGGAGAGATGCAATTTAAGCGCACTTGGTAGCGGTGGCCACAAGGTAGGTATGGCCTGTAAAGACCATTCTCAGTGGTATAGAGCTGACACCGCCGTACAACAGCAACTTTAGATTGAGTATGCAAAATGGTTGGGTATGACAAGTGGCATCAACCTCCTAGCAAGACACTCATTATGATAAAGTTGGCATCAGTCAGTAGTTGAGTGGGACGGACAGTCCCACTCATATTTCCATGGCTTGTTATTCCATTCCTTGTCAAGTCTGGACTTGAAGGATGCAGCCATAGGTGCAGTCACCGTTTCAGCTTGAAGGCTATTCCAATCGTTGACAACATGCTCGGAAAAGAAGTGTTGCCGTGTTCGTGTTTTAATAAAACGTTTTGACAGCTTATGTGAGTGTCCTCTTGTCTGGTGCTGACTTGAATGTTTGGTAAAGAGGGGGTTTTTTGGTTGTGCGATATACTTGTAGGTCAGCATCATATCACCATGGCGGCGTCTGAAGACGAGTGTTGGCAGCTGCATGCGTTCCAGTCTCTTGTTGTATGGGAGATCTCATAGGCCAGCCATGCATTTCGTGGCATGTCTCTGAACTCCTTTGATTAGACTGGTGTCATTCTTATAAGAAGGGGAGGTGAGACACGTACCAAAATCCAAAACGGGTCTACCTATAGCCTTATAGAGCCTTAGAAAGACTGTACGGGAGTGGCTGGTTATAGTGCGTTTGAGGAGACCAAGACTTGAATTTGCTTTTGAAACTGCTTGTTGCCAGTGGCCATGGAACTTCAGTTGTTCATCTATCAGCACTCCTAAATTTCTTTCTTTGGGACTTGTCTTTAGTACTAAGCTAGTCAGTGAATTGGGATTGGACATGCTATACTGGTGACGGAGGTTGTTGCTTCCAAAGTGAAGGACACTGCACTTTGATGTGTTGAATTCAAGTAGCCAGTCTTGTGCCCACATTTGTATTTTATGAAGGTCATGCTGCAGACTTTGTTGGTTTGCAGGCCCAAACAGCTTGGAGTCATTGGCATAGAGAGTGATGTTGTTTTCTGTTCCGTTCATCATATTGTTGATGTATATAAGGAATAGGGTAGGGCCCAAAACAGTACCTTGGGGGACTTCACTTACAACATCACATGGTTCGGAGAAGACCTTATCGCCATTATTTGTGAAGAGTTGATCCTGCTGACTCCAACCAGTCAGAAAGTCCATGACCCAATCGACCACGTCCGAGTGGGTGCCTGCTGCTGAAAGTTTCAATCTGAGACGGTTGTTAGGTACCTTGTCGAAAGCCTTGTCTAGGTCCAGTAAAATCAGGTCCACAGGGGTTCCTTTCTCCAGGTAATCTGTTTATGGTGCTGTATGTCTCAAGGAGATTGGTCTCAACCAATTTTCCTGGCAGAAATCCATGCTGGTCAGGGGAAAGTATATTATTATTACAGAGATGTGTCAAAATATCAGCATTCACAATCCACTTAAGGGTTTTTGCCACCACTGAGGTCAGACTGATGGGTCTGTAGTTTTTGGCTTTGGTGCGGTCACCTTTCTTGAGTATTGGGATGACATGGAGCAGCTTCCAGTCTTGGGTACCTTTTTTTAGTCAAGTATAGGTTTAAAAATATTGCAGAGTAGATGTGCAATTTTTTTGGTAAGCTTCTTAAATAGTCTTGGGTGCAAATTATCAGGACCGGAAGACTTATTGACATATAGCACCTCAATTCGCGTTTTGACGACAGGGGGGAGAGTAGAATAGATTGCAGTGTGGTAGGGATGTTGTATGGTGGACTATGAGGAAGAGGACCATCTTGTTCATTTGTGAAGACCAACGCAAACAGCCTGTTGAAGAGTTCGGTGATGTCCTTCAAGTTGGTCACTTCCTTGCTATCATCTGTACTGAGTGATTTAACTGATCATCTGCTATGGTCCTTACTAGATACATACTTCCAGGACTTCATTGGGTTTTTTTTACTATCATCTGCCAGCTTGGACTTGTACTATACGTAAAGTGGTTTGGTTAGGCTTCTTAGCTTGTTTCGAGCTTTCTCAAATTTTTGGTAGTGTTCTTCCTTCCCTTCTTTATTTTACTTTCTCCAGTACCGTCCCCTCCTGTTTCTTTCCTTATATATCTCAGGGGTCATGAAAGGCAGCGTTTTGGGCTTTGGCGTGGGTTTTACTGACGTGCGTTTTTTTTGAAGTGTAAGTAGCTCGTCCTTTAGGTTAGCCCATTGTTGGTCAACGTCCCTTTGAAGTAAAGGTGACCAAACTATGCCTTCCAGCTCTTTTCTGATTGCCCCGTAGTCTACATAAGTTTTCTTTATGTAATCATTTTTTATCTTACAAAATGACACATTCACTTCTACGATTATATGATTGCTCTTTCCTAGAGGGGTAAGTAATTTATGTTCTGAAGCTTGTCTTTATCCCGTAAGAGCACTAGGTCCAGTAGAGTCGGTCTCTGGAAAAGTCCGCCTCTTGTAGCTTGTTCGACAATCTGGTGGAGATTAAGGTCGTGAAGGCTGTGAATAGATTCGTGCTTCTGCTTCTGTTCGTAAGTACAGGTATATACGGATATCCATCCTTCCATATGAGGTCAGGGAAGTTGAAATCACCAGCTATAAGAAGGTTCCCCGTGTAATTCATAGTTGCTTTATGCAGCATTGTTGCTATTGTCCGCTCAGTTTCTTGGCAATCTGAGGCAGATGGGCTTCTGTAAATACAGCCTACTCTGGTTATTACTCCACCGCTGTCATCACATAGGTCGAACCATACAGGTTCAACAAATTGTGAGTTACCTGGGAGACATAATGATCGTATACTATATTATGTCTTGAATAGCGCCAACGTACCACGCCTGCATTCTAAAGACTGTAGGCTTGACATGACACCATACCCTGGAATCTTAACATGGGAATCTTTGAGCCTGTTTCTACTGAACTTGGGACAAACCTCAGTCAATAGGACCAGATCATAATTTTTGGAATAAATCACGGATTTCAGCTCGTTCAATTTGTTAGGAAGTTGGTCGACGTTAGTAATTAGAGCATAAAAATCTGTACTTACTCGTTTTTGGTGTTGCTTACTCTGGTCGTTAGTCCCGTTGCCCGGTTGATCCAAGTCCTCATCTGTTTTGCCTAAAGTGGTTGCTGGTGCCTTCGAGTTAGCAGTGTAGTAGCTTCCAGAGCTTGTTTCGCTCTCCAATGAGCTGTCACTAGTCATGGATGAGAGTCTTTCCGTAGAAGAAGCACTAACATGTTCGGTAACACCCATATTTACATTATTTACATAGTTCACAACTTGGAAATCTACATCTGCATTGGGTTCAGAGGAGAGACTTCTCCTCCGCTTTTCGCGTTTTTTGACACAATACGAAGGTCACGGTTTGCGAGGTTTTTTTCACCACCAGCTATTCTGTCCTTAAGCTCTGCAACAAGTGCTTTATATCTCTCTCGATCTTGTTTCGATCGATCATGGCGGAACTGTACTGCTCCTTTCCTTGAGAGAGACTCTTTCAAGATCTGTTTTTTAATTTGAAAGGATGACACAGTAAACAAAAGGGGCGGTGCTGTATTCCAGGTTGGATTGCTAGCCTGTATATTCTGCTTTAGGCGACGGACATTAGTTAAGGGACCGCAATTGATTCCGTACTCGGTTGATAAAAACTGCTTGAGAGCGTTAGTGTCATCAATGGAAGCGTCAATACCGTATACAACAAAGTTGTTTTTCCGTGACTCTTGGTCTTTTTCAGCACAGATGATCTGTCGTACTTCGGATTCTAACAACTGCTGAAAGTTAGAACTAAGTGCTCGGACTTCTGCTTGCACAATTTGCTTCATTTCATCCACACTACATTTTGAGGATAGAGCCACTTCAACACTATTTACTTTGTCTTTTATAGAACCTAGCTCAGCTCTAAGTGCACTCTCAGTCTGCGCAATGGTCTTGGAGAGATTACTCTGAAGGTTTCCTATTGCTTGCGTGATCACAGTAGTGATATCTTGGATAGTAGCTGCGGGTTGGGGAGGGATAATGGATCTAGGCATGGTCACATTTGATTTGCACCAAACACAGTCCCAATTGAAACCATTTTTCTCCTGCATTTTCACGAGGAGTTCATACTCTGCATTGGATATTTTCAGGCAGTCACAACACATCCATTTCCCACACCCATCACAAAGTAATGCTTTAGAGTCCTCTTCTAGGTCTGAAGTACATAACAGGCATCTGTCCACATTTTTCTGGGGGCTCTCTCTGGGACGTTTCGATTTTGACGGCATTTTGGGCATGAACAAATTTTCCACCAACAGGAAATTGTATTGGCAACACCGACAGAAAAAAATCAAGATATATAGACGTTGAAATCTCCAGGGAATTAAACTTATGTATTATTAGTTGGAAAACACCTAAATCAAATAA
This sequence comes from Artemia sp. Qi Xiang Cuo, assembly GCF_049724085.1. NCBI lineage: Eukaryota > Metazoa > Arthropoda > Branchiopoda > Anostraca > Artemiidae > Artemia > Artemia sp. Qi Xiang Cuo. Next base: position 47,050,725 of record NC_142796.1, read on the forward strand.
AACTCCAAGGTGAGTAACTATAATTTAACACTTTAGGGTCTAATGATTATGAAAATAATACACTAGGATTGGAAAAATGTCTTAGACACTCAGTCTGAGCCAATAGTTCACAAGTTAAATTTCACAGGATCACATGGGTTTGCCTTGACAATTTTCAGGGTAGACAGAATGTGGGAAGTGCAATACTCAAATCACCTATTCCCAGCAGTTTAAGGATTAAAATCTCGCTGGTACCAATTCGGCCTCTTATTTGTTTGCTATTGCTCCCTTCTGCACAAATTATCCACCAAAAATACGCAAAAACGGACGAGCCAACGTAATCAATGGTATTTTAGTATTTAACGTTTGGCAACTGCGCTTTATTACTGGCTACAAATTCGGATGAAGAAGAAGGACACTGAATTCATCCTGGCTTTATTTACAAACAGATAATCAGCTGTTTATTAGCAGACAAAGGACAAGTCCCTAGGGAATAGAAAATAAAAATTTTCTAACATCAAAGTTCAGGTAAATAAAGTGAAACACCAGGGAAAACCTCTTAAAATGAAACTTAATATCAAGTATAAGCAGATATGGTAAAATATGGGTAGAAATAAATGTTCTTTCTCACAAATTTGGTCAACAATCCTTTATTCACTTTCACACCTCCCAGTTGCTGTTGTAGTAAATGTATGTCTTGTGCTTCAACGCCTTCTGAATAACCATATTTAATACAGATTCGATGTCAATTAGATGTCCATGAAACCTGACTTTTAATGTTAATATTCTTCTGAAATCATTAATATAATTCTTTTTTTTTTCAGTATTATGCTCAGCAGGATTCATTTCGGCAGTTTATAAAGGTGATAGCATTTTCATTAACGAAGATGATGAACAATTCAGTCATCTGGAACAACACCAAAAAGATAAAGCACACATATTGAGAGCAGTGTTTCAAGCTGCCAAACAGTTACTGCTCTCTTTATCCAATTCTACATCTACCGAAAATTCGACCGAAATATCAACTACAAAAATTGTAAACATACCACCAAAAGCATTTGACGAAATATTGCTATTTAGAAGTCAGTTTCTAAGGAAAAGCAACCAAAATGATTATAAACATCACTTTCGACAAGAAAAAGCTATTCCTAATGACACAGATTTTGTTACCACTGACTTTTCAGAGGATGTTGACAACAATAGTGAAATATCGAATGATCAAAATTCTACGATGGATGAAAAGGCTAGAAAAAAACGACAGATTGTCGATAGCGATAATATTGCAATGGAAAATAAAGACATGAAGCAATTTCAGTTACCACAAAAAAAGTTGAAGAAAACAGATGAAACTTTAGAAGTTAATCGTGAGACAAGTGCAAGCAAGAGGACTGCAAAACTATATAATTACTTTACTGAAAAGCCTACTTTACTTTTTCGACCATCTCAACAAATCCTCAACAATCCTCATATACAAATTCCACACAAAAATAATTTAAAAAGTATAAACTCAACAGTTGTTAAAAAGTCAAAAGAATCTGATAACTCCTTTGAATACGACGATATCCATGACATAAGATCTGACCAATACTATTATGATGAGACGACAGAATATACCAGTTCGTATGAAGATTTCGAGAAGTTAAACTCAACTAAAATGGGATTGGACAAAAGTAATGATTTCAACGACTTTCAAAATGAGGAAATAAATAAAAATAGTCGTCATCGGGTATATAAAAGTTTGAGTAATACCACAGAGCCCGCCATAAAGGTAACGACAGAGTATTTGAGAGAAAAAGCAGATATTGAGCAGCAGCTAAAAGCTGCCACCGATGTAAGGGAATACCAGCATTCAACTGAAGATCTTTCGCCCAAAACAAATGCAATTGATACTGAATATCCTATTGAGCAGAAAAAAAAAGTTGAAAATTTTCAGGCAAATATAATTTTACCGACAACTGATAAAACAACCATATCATCTAGTCAGCTTAAAAGGGTGTTGGCTGCAACTCACTCTATAACAGAAGGTGACTCCAAGGCCGATACGTTCGAAAGACATTTAGCAGACTTTAAGTTGAACGAAAAAATCTTTGACTTGCCAACTCCTACCGATAATAGTAAGCTACAGTTAAAATCCCCCTTGCAAGAAAATCTCGCACTTTCTCATAATGAAAATAAAGTTATTGAATATCTACTTCAAGACAATACGGACATTAGCCTGGCACAAAAACTTCAACCAAGTTTGGGTCCCATTGACAGTAGCCACCCCACTGACAGTAGTCGTTTGATTGACAGTAGCCGGTTTGAAGCTATGGAAAAGCTTATTGCTCAGATTGCTAAAACGCAATCACAAATACTGAATTTGGAATTAAAAACACCTGAAATAAAAACTAAAGCTGAAGTTTATAATAGTATCTTGTCAAGCAGTAACAGTTTCGGTGGGTATAACCCAATAACCCACGGACTTGCATTACTAGACTCGTATAGGCCACAGTTCAACCAGTTCGAAGCTGGACAAAATCTCATTGATCCTAGCGTTTATGTATACGGGGCTAATAATGGTCTTAACCTAGGACAAAATTTAGCTTCAACTCCGCTTAATAGAATTAGTATACAAAGCCAGCCTTCTACATATTCCTTGTATCAACCTCAAGTACATACTCCGTCTTTTACAAATGGCTTCACACAATCGAATGCTGGATTTCAGGCTGATGCGTCCACTTTTTCAAATTCGTATGCAAATGCTTTATCCAGAGCTTTAAACATCGAAGGTGTGGATAAGGGGCCAGGAGCTGCTGACTCTAATGCAGGGTCTAGCGACATAAAAGAAGTAAGACAGTGCAGCTCCTCCTTTAATTTAGACTCGGGTGCATTACCCTTGATTGGAACTGCTGCTCTTACAATTCCCAAAGTAAAAGATGACCCTTTCGTCTATACAACGGAATCAAATGAGCTGCCTTCACGATATGTTCATAAAGATGAAGGTGAGATAAAACTTGAAGCAATAGGAACAAGAGAGAGTGAAATTGAAAATAAAAATAAATATAAGCTTCACCGAAAAGGTTACTATCGCCGAACATTGTGACTTTCTTTTTTTTACTATAATTGTTATTTTACTTGTTTTTGCTTATTTATAAATAAAACTTCGTTTTAGATAGTTTTGAGGAATACTTCAACATCAAACAGTTCGTGGTAACGAAGTGTAAGTAAGGAGTTACCCGGCTCAATAGTAACCGAAACTCTAAAAAAACAGAACGTTGATACTAATAGATACATCAAAATAATTGTATTTTTATGCTGATTTCAGATATATAAATTTCATCAAGTTTAATTATACCCATCAAAAGTTACGAGCCTGAGAATATTTACCTTATCTTCGAACAAAGAGGGGAAATAATCCCTAAAAGTAATAGAATCTTAATGAAAATCACACCATCAGACTCAGCATATCAAAGAACCCTACTGTAGAGGTTTCAAGCTCATATCTGCAAAAATGTGGAATTTTTTATTTTTTGCAAGAAGAAAGACCCGTGTTTATTTGTTTTTTTTTTGTTGTTTTTTTTTTCTTCCCAGGAATGATCATATCGACCAAGTGATCCTAGAATATCACCAGAGGACTCATTCAAACTGAAATTAAAAGTTCTAGTTCCCTTTTTAAGTGATCGAAAAATTGTAGGGCAACTAGGCCACCTCCCACGGCCATTTTTCCCAAAGTCATTCGATCAAAATTTTAATATAGCCATTTTTTCAGGATTGTCGAAAAATATAATAACTATGTCCTTAGGTATAAAACACCCCGAACAGTCCCCGGGGGAAGGGCTGCAAGTTGTGAACTTTGCCTATTGTTTACATTTAGTATTTGTTATTGGGAAGTATACAGATATTTTTTTAGGGGAGGTTGTGCTTGGGTTGTATTTCTATGGGGAGAATCTTTCTTGGGGAGTGAAATTTCTGGGGAGTGAATATTCCAAGGGGAATGTTACACTGGGGGGTTTTGACAGAATTACTATACGAAATTATTTTTAATTATCTCATATTCTGTTTGACGATTTTTTTTATGTGGAGATGTTCCGGGGAATTTACCCAGGTGCTTTTTTCCTTTTGTTTTGTTTTTTTGGGAAATAATTTTCACGGAAGGGGGCATTTCTGGAGTGATCGAGATACTCATTAGAGATTAAAGTCTTGAACAAATGAAAGAATCCTAAGGAGAATTTTTCAGAGTGAATCGTTTACAAGCAATTTTAACATGGAGGAGGGGGATTCTCAACGAGGATGGAACTGTCTTGAGCGAATTTGATGGGGGGAGGTGCACTTTATGTTGGATGAAATTTCCACGGAGGAGTTTTCCGTGAGGGGGAGGAATATATTTCATAGAGGATGAGCCAGATTTACTGGCATTATTTGAAAAACGAACGAAGATTGTGCCATATATGAAGGGTTGCCACCTCCTCAATACCTTACTCTTTACGCTAAAGTTTGACTGTTTACTAAAATTGAAAAATGGGGCCTATTTCATTAGAATAGGAAGCTTTTTTAAAAGTGCTAACAACTGTAGCGTAAAGAGCAAGGTATTGAGGAAGGGGCCACCCTTCATATCCGGAATAAATCTGCCAAAGTTAAAAGGCAAATTTTGTTTTAATTTTTCATGTACGGTGAGCCAAATTCGGACCTGTATTAGCTGAAAAACGTTCAGAAATTAAATAAAAAAAAACATTTTTTTTTTAACTGAAAGTAAGGAGCGACATTAAGACGTCAATCGAACATAAATTATTCAAATGAAAACTAAGAGAGGAAAGAAAATAATAAAAGAAAAAATTAAATTAAAAAAGGTGAGAAAACGAGGATTTTGTCAGCCAGTGGCAGAACATGAAGACGAAGAACAAGCAAATATTTCGACAAGGACGTCCGCCAAGTCGTCCTCAGTGCTAAAAAAAAGAAAAAAGAAAAAAAGAAAATCTAACCCTCCTAAGTTTACCCGGCAGCGACAGAACAGACCCTGGCTGACAAAATCCTCGTTTTCTCACCTATTTTTCTTTTTTTTTCTTTTATTATTTTTTTCCTCTCTTACGTAGTTTTCATGCGTCATGTGTGATGGTTTATCATTTTTCTTTTCTTATTTTCACATCGTGATATTTATTTTCTGAGATTGTAGTTCGTAATCACAGTATATATAATAGCAGTATGATCTTTCCCTATCTCACCCATTATAAAAACCCGGACGGAGGTGCGATTGCTCCAGAGAATGTATAAACCGGTATAAACATAAGCGACATTAGATCTTTTCACGGGTAGACAAGTCAGATCTCTCTTGAATGCGAAACTTGGCTTCAACGTTGGAACACTAATTTTGAAGAAGCTAATTTTAAATTAATTTATTCCAATACATACATGAAAATCGGTAATTAGCAGTGCAATGTTATTATTAGATGTTTTTAGGAATTAAAAATAGGTTTCGAAGTCTCAAGTTGGTTTCAAAGGCATTTTGAGAAAGTTTCTGCCAAATTACGTGTTCCAGGGTAATTGGACTGCTGATGGCAGATCAAAACTTAATATATTAAACTTAATATCTGTAGAAATAGCAGCATACAATAACTCAAACTCAACACGACAAGAAATTATTATTAAAGAATAAAAGAGGAAAAGAGAATATTGATATGGCGGTAATACTGTATATAAATTTGTAAAAATGTATATATAGTGGGTTGTAATAATGCAAAAGGTAAATATAACATTGGTTTAAGAATGGAAAGAAAGACAAAAAATGAATTTACAACGATAATCAAGTTAAAAATAAGTTTTATTTGAACAATGTCATAAAGCGAAGACATTTGATTATGATATTTGGTGCTTCGCATTGATATTTCAGTTTTAAAAGTTGTATCAATTTTTTCTCAAAGGGAAATTACGTGGTGGGCATGAATGTAGACATGAAGCTAAATTAAATATAATCAGTTCCACTTTTCGTAAAGAATTTTACGAAAAAGCTTTTTGTTTGCACCGAGAATGAAGAGTCAGAAATCATCTGCGGTAAACTTACTGCCTAATTATCTAAACTGTGTTCCTAATTGTGTGTAAATTGAAGAAGGCTTATTACCTGTTTTGGCAGAGCTAAGATATTAGCTAATTTTGTTCTTAATGAATTTTTGTTTGTATGAAATGGTCAGACCTTTCATGAGCTTTGTAGAATAAAAACCCCTGTTTGAAAATGTTTGCAGTTTGTGAATTTAGACAGCAATAAGGGTTTCTGATTGAGACCAATTTTAGGGCTTGTGTTCTAATTATTGGTTGCTGTGGTAAAATTTGCCAAATTTGGTGTGTGGCGGCGGGATAAGATCCCTGAATTTGGAGAGAAATTGGACGGTCGATCTGAATAGGAACAAAGTGTCTACTATTCCCGCAAGTGATCCCGTTTGAAGAGCTCCTGAGTTAATGGTAACTAATTTAATAACGCTAGCGACATTTTGTTGTTTTGCATAATTTTAGTTTTCCATTTAGGCTTTTAAGAAAAGTCTAAACCTAATTAATTAATTCACATTACCAATACTTTGCAGTTTTTTAGAACTGCGATTGTTTGTTTAGGCTTTTGAGAAAAGTCTAAACTTGATTAAGCAATTCACGTTACGACAATTTTGATGTTTTTATAGCAATTCAGTTTTCCTATTAGACTTTTGAGGAAAGCCTATACTTTCCAGTTGATTATATCGTGAAACCCGCCTACCAAATGTTCTTGTTTTCCTAATTGTCGACAGATCGGAGTGATATTTTGCCGGTAATTGAGGCGGTAAAGAAAAGAAATATTTTCGTAAACCTTGGAGAGATTATAGGAATTTTATTTTAGTAAAAAGGAAAAAAAAGCATTTTTGTAACCAAAGGTGGGTGAAGTCGTATGCCCCAGAATCCTACCGAGTGTGTGAGACAGACTAGGTCCAGTTCACTGGGTTGAGTTACCGTTAAGTTACCCGACACTTTAAACGACGGAGCATCAGCGATTCCTAAGAGGAGGACTAAAGTAGACCCTTTTAAAGAGTTAAACTCTAAGACGGAACAGATATTTCAGTCAAATATAACAGGGGTTGTAGGTGGGGCTGAGAGTCCGGCGGAGGGGATCAGTTGTCCTTACAAGAAGGGAGAACAACAGAGTGTGAAGTTTTTGCCTGAGGCTATTTCCGAAACAGAAGATAGTAAGACAAGGACAGAGAAAGCGGAAGGAAAGGTAGGGATAGAAGTATTGCCAGAAGTTTCAGCAAGTATTCAGATCCTTGTTAATAAAAATCCGATTCCAATGGATGCAGAACAGATTAATCAGCTTATGACAGCACTAAACGCCCTAACAACTAGCTTGGCGGGTCAACCTACGGCAAATCAGCAGCAGCCTACAGCAGCACAAGCCACAATTAGGCCCAAGCTAATGAAGCTGACAGATAGTGACGACATAGACTCGTTTTAAGCATGTTTGAGAGCTCCGCGACGGCAAGTGACTGGCTTAGGCAACAGTGGGCTACACAGCTGTCTTCAGTTCTATCCGGTCCCGCACTCGAGAAGATGTCAGGTTTATCGGCGGATACTTTTGTTGATTATGATGCGGTTAAGACACCAGTACTTGAGAAGTATTATGTCACAAATGAAACGTATCGCATACGCTTCCGAGGTGGAAGAAAAAAAGAAAAGGAGTCCAACCGAGAATTCAGAAGGAAGCTTGGAACCAACTTCAATAGATGGCTCAGTCTAACATCGCTGAGAGCGCAGGCAGAGAACCTGGCGGCAACAAGCACCCGGCCAGCCAGAGTGGTTGTGTCAATGAAGGATGTAGAAAATTTTTTTGAGCTTTTACAGGTGGAACAGTTTACGGAGGCAGTACCATACCACCTGCAGGTAGCCCTTCGGAAGAGGCAGTTTAGAACTCTTAAGGAAGCTGTTTCTTTTGCGGAAGCTAGTGCCTTAGCTTGTAAGACAACGAAAGATTATTTGAAGACGGGTAGCGATAACAGAGACCAGCGTCCGGGCAAGGAGGGAAGGAAACAGAGGAGTTTTGCTGGCAACCGTAAAGGAGGGGTGAGCAGTCATCAAGCGAGAGCTGTGTTCAAGGAAGGAAGCACGTGCGAAAGTCGCCGAGCAGGGAACAGGAGAGCCTGCTTTGTGTGTGATGACACATCACACTTTGCGAAGAACTGTCCGAGGAAAAAGCAGCAGCCAGAAAATACATGGCAGGGTTTCCTGGCTGATAGCCCGGAAAGGCCCGATCACCGGGAGTCGGCAGGGGCAGCGGTAGTGCTTCATGGCAAAGTAGACGGAAGGAATGTTGAAATGCTGGTGGACAGTGGAGCGGACATAACATTTCTGCACTCAGAGTTGGTACCAGAAAACTCTAGGCTGGGAGGAGTCTAGAAGCTTGAGATGTGTACATGGCGACACACACGAATACCCTATGGCAGTAGTGGACGAACGGACGAAACAAGCAGATAGTTTGCCTGTTGAACTTCTAGTGAAGATTGCAGTCTCGGATTGGATCCCAAAGAAGTTCCTGGTAGGGACAAATTTTCCAGAACTCTCGAGGCTGGTAGATTCGGAAGTCGATGTGTTTTAACAACGAGAGCCAGAGCAAGCAAGCTGATTGAGTTACAAACAGATATTTTGGAGGCAACACAGTTTGACTTCGACGACTCAATGTTTTCTGGAGAAGAATAAGCACAGAAAAGTTGAGGACAGATTTATAAAAGAGGGTAGGCCGTTTCTCCGAGCAAGTCAGACGAGGAGGAGACTCCAATGGAGTCTGGACAATAAGAAAAAAGTTTTTCTGAGGTAAAGAGGTTGGATGAAACCTTGCAAGAGTTTTGGGTGTGGGCTATGGCTGAACCTACAGGGGCAAAAGATTTCATCGTGAGGGATGAAATCCTTTACCGAGTAGTCAAAGATGGAGATCGGGACGAGCAGAAGTGGCAATTAGTGGTTCCTTTAGCCTACAGAATAGACGTGCTAAAACTAGCCCATAATTCACCTATTGGAGGGCATATGGGCATGAAACGAATTACCAACAGTATTTTAGAAATATTATTTTGGCCGAATGTTTATCTGGACATAGCAAAACATTGCCAACAGTCTCATGGTTGCCAGATGACAACCAGAAAATGCCAGATAGATAAGGTGCCATTAAAACTCCTCCCGATCAATGAAACTCCTTTCCATAAAATAGGAATGGACCTGGTCGGACCTTTAGAGCGAAGTAAAACTGGTTTCAAGTGGGTCCTAGTGATAAGCAACTATGAAAGCAGATATCTGGAGACTATACCGCTTCGCTCGACTCACTCACAGAAGATAGCTGACAAATTGATCAAATTTTTCTCCCTAGTTGGGATACCTTCAGAGATTCTAACCGACAATGGAAGTAACCTCATCTCCCAAGCGATGCAGAGACTATACTTAGCCCTTGGCATTCAACCTCTTCGTACCAGTGTTTACCATCCGGAGACGGATGGATTGGTTGAGAGGTTAAATGGGACCATAGTGCAGATGCTATGAAAATTTGTCAGTGACGAGCCGAAGAAGTGGGATCAGTATCTTCCATATCTTTTTTTGCCTACAGGGAAACTAAACAGGCTTCGACAGGTTTCTCACCATTCAAGCTGATCTATGGGCATCACGTCAGAGGACCACTAGATGTGTTACGAGAGGAGTGGGGGAGAAAAAGGAAGGGGGGTCTGAATCAGTAGTAAGTTACCTGTTCAATATGTGGGAACGAATTAGCAAATGGGCTGATACCACACATCAAAACGTATTGACCAGTCAGGAACGACAGATGACCTGCTATGATCACTATCGGAAACCCAAAGAGTTTGAAGCGGGAGAGGAAGTGCTGGTCCTCTTACCGTGTGGAAATAGCAAACTTGAGGTACAGTGGCAAGGCCCATACAAGATCCTGAAGTAATCTAGAAGTGTCGATTGCCTGGTGGAATTTCCCGAGGGGAAAAAGAAGTCAAGGCTTCTCCCCGTAAACCTTCTTAGAAAGTACCACAGGGCAAATCCGAATGAAATCTTATTTATTCAAGCAGACAACTACGCGGACACAAGTCTGTAAGAGATGACGAACTACAAAGGTACAGGAAATGACAGAGACTTCGAAGAAGCCCTCCAGACATCCATAAATGGAATTTTGAGTCATGGTTAGAGAAAGAACTTAGCTAAAATCTTGAGAAGATACAGAACGACCCTTTCGGACAGACATGGGAAAACCGATCTTGTTATGCATGAGATCGATACAAGCAGTAACCCACCGGTGCAGAAAAAGCCTTATCGAGTTCCAGCAGCGAAATGGCACCTGGTAGAAACCGAAGTGGCTAAGATGCTGCAAGAAGGAATCATTAGACCGCCGGAGAGTGATTATGCGTCACCGATAGTACTAGTACCAAAGACAGATGGGACGGTGCGGTTTTGTGCCGACTATTGGGAACTGAATAAAACTTCAACGAAGAATTGTTACCCATTACCACACACGGATGAGATCCTTGAGGGAATTGGAATGGCTAAATTCATCAGCAAGCTAGATTTAACTCGATGATATTGGCAGATAGAAATGCACCGTAATAGCATACACAAGACAGCATTTGTGACGCCAAATGGTCTATATGAGTTTCTCGTAATACCATTCGGGATTCAAGGAGCAAGTGGAAGATTCCCAAAGCTCGTGGATCGTGTTTTCAGAGATTTAAAATTCTGTCGCTGCTACATCGACGATATTGTGATCTTCAGTGACACTTTCCAGGACCACCTGCGACATATCGAAATGGTGCTACAGAGATTGAAGTCAGCAGGGCTGACAGTCAATCCAAGGAAGTGCAGGTTTGGGGATACAGAAGCGGAGTTTTTGGGACACACAGTAGGAGGGAGAGTCGCTAAGCCATCGACGAACAAGGTCCAGGGGATTGTCAATTATCCAAGGCCCCTTTCGAAGAAGGATGTTTGAGCATTTATGGGAATAGTACCCAACTATGGTCGCTTTATTCAGAATTTCACAGCTTTGGCCGAACCACTAAGCCAGATGACAACCAAAAAGGCCCCTGAGGTAGTCGAGTGGACTCCCAGCGCAGAACTGGTATTTGAGTCTCTGAAGGAGGCGTTGTGTTAAGCTCCGGTTTTGAGAAATCCAAACTATAAGGAGCCGTTCATACTACAAACAGACGCGAGCGGTAAAGGACTGGGGGCAGTCTTGACCCAGCGGACTAACGGGGAGGAACATTCTCTTGGCTTTATCAGCAGGTAACTGACACCCGCTGAGAGTCGATACTCCACGATCGAGAAGGAGGCGCTAGCAATAAAATGGGTAATATCCAAGTTCCACTACTTCCTGGCGGGTCGGCATTTCTTCGTCGAAACTGATCATGATCCGTTCGGTGGCTTCATGTGAATCAGAACGAGAAATTAGCTCGGTGGATTCTCGCCCGACAAGTATATGATTTCACCATTAGTAGCTGTCCAGGGGTTGGGAACGCTAATGCTGATACCCTGTCAAGATATCAGGAATAGGCAGCCCCTCCTCGCTTTGTAAATAGTGCTCAAAGTGGCCCTTCCTCTTTTCTCGTCATAAATGAGGCCAAGAAGGAAGAAATCATGAAACCGTGCCTAAGGGGAAAGGGATGTGATGGTTTATCATTTTACTTTTCTTGTTTTCACATCGTGATATTTATTTTCTGAGATTGTAGTTCGTAATTGTCTGAGATTTGAAAAAGGCTAATTACCTGTTTTGGCGGAGGACCGAGATATAAGCTAGTTTCGTTTTGAATGAATTTTTGTTCGTATGAAATGGTGAGACCTTTCCTGAACTTAATAAAATAAAGACCTCTGTTTGAAAATCTGTACACTTGGTGAATATAGACAGTGATAAGGGTTTCTGATTGAGACCAATTTTAGGGTTTGGGTTCTAATTATTGGTTGCTATGGTAAAAGTTGCCATATCATCATATCATGTATAGCCAGTTTGGTCTTAGAATGTATTTAAGAAATTATTCCGTAAATGAAAGGGCCTGTCCCCTTCTCAATACCTTGCTCCTTACGCTAAGGTTTTATTGTTTTAAACTGTAGAGTTGTGACAAAGAGTCAAACTTTAGCTTAAACAGCGAGGCGTTGAAGAGGGGACAGCCTCTTTCATATACGGAATAATTTCTGTTCGTTTTAAGTTTTAATATCACTTTTTACTTTCAGTTTAAAAAAAAACTTTTTTATATTTAATTTTGCAATAAAGATCCATAACATTCTTTAGTTTTGGGATTCGATTTAACAGAACTTCGGTGTCTGATGCTTTGAAATACAGTGTGCCTCTATGTATATTTCGTGGCGCGAAAAAAAAGGACCATAATTTTTGTGTTTCCTATCGGCTTTAAGATTATATTCATAAATTCCTGAGCCAAGTTGACCTCATTCCCACTCAAAAAATGAAACTATTTTAGGATGTATTGATTCGTGACGGCGAAAAATGGGCTCAAAATTTTTCGTCTCTGATTGGCTTGAAACTTGCAGAGCAAATACACAGGGGAAGTAGATCTCAACCAAGGCCATACTTTTAGACAAAATTCGGATACGTCGATTTGTGACAATGAAATCTGGGCCGAACATTTTTGCCCAACAATTAGCTTAAATGTACAAGCCATGCAGAAGTATATATGGCCTTCTGGCTTTGCTTAAAACTTAACACCTTTTCAAAGAGAATGAGTGGCCCCTCGCATCTATGTTCCATTTCTATGGAAGCTGTACACCTTTTTAAAGAGCATGAGTACATGCATAGCAACAGGTTATTACTAGGATTGGTATATGTCTTAAGAGACGGGTTTCTGGGCCAAGGCCCATTTTTTGGAGACAATTAGAGAGAATGGAGGCTACTCCATATACGATAACTTGATTAGTAATTGGATTTAAATATAAGGAGTGATTTTCATTGCAGTTCATATTAGTAAAAGAATTGAATTCAGAGAGAATAGTTTATTTGAGACGATATTAGCAAAGAAAATGAGTGGTAAATTCACACTATTGGAGCTTGATGGTGGAACAGGTAACAGCAATGATACAAAGGCAAGAGTACCAAACGTGGCTGTGGAAATAACACGAGGATGTAGACTAAGCCTTGAATGGGACGATATATATGCTAGATACGTGATATCATTGAGCAAATTTGAATTGGACGAGCAATTATGCTTTGCTACGAAACTGAACATTGTGCATATAAATAGACTTTAGGCTGCATTAAATGCACTAGTGAAATATATTGATGAAAACAAATTGAATCAGTGATTATTATTCTTGTAATTATAGTCAATAAAATTGTTTCTAAGTCGAAGATATTTTTCTTTCTAAAGTAGGCTAGTGTATATATTTTTTAGAATAGAAAAAAGAAACCTGGGTAGTCTAAACTTGATTGTGTGAGTGTTCGGACTCTAAAGATGGATAGATTCGAGAAGAGCGAATCATGGGGAATCTTGTGTTTATGAAAAACGTTTTATTCTAGATGATGATTTTCTAGAGTTATCTATTCAAAGGAAGATATTTTCTCAGGAAATGCTTATCGATAAAATGAAAAATGATTCTCCGTCATTAGACTATTGCATGAAGATTTTGACCACGTAGTGGTCCAAATGCATTTACACAATTTATTGACATATTAATCACAACAGGACAAAATGATATTGTGGATATGCTTTTAAACACTAGCTTAGAAATTTAAGACTTTTTTCATGACGAAGGTGCTGTTCAGGGATGATTTACTCCTCTCTCTCTCTATCCGACTCAATTTGTTGATAGTAGTTCAGTTTCATTTTGGCAGTGAGAGTGTCAACACATGAAAAATGTTCCATACATGTCCACTATGCATGTATACACTGGGCAGCTGGTCATCATGTGAGAATTGTACAATGATTGATGAGCATGATGAAAAGTGCAGATTATGCAACCCGTGTAAATTGCATAGAGGATATGCTGTACAAATTAAAGGTTGTAATTTCTGTCTTGAAGGGGTGTGTGACTTTCATCTAGA
>NC_142796.1:47065214-47101305 GCF_049724085.1 Artemia sp. Qi Xiang Cuo
TCAGAGGCCCTTCGTCCGCCCATTTCTGAGGGCAGGGGAGGGGGTCAATTTTAGAGGGAAAATCAAAAATACTCAGAATCAAAAATGAATGGTATCTGCCTCAAGGGGAAGGCTCAGAGGCCCTTCGTTCCCCCATTTCTGAGGGCAGGGGAGGGGGGGTCAATTTTGGAGGGAAAATCAAAAATACTCAGAATGGAAAATAAATGGGATCTGCCTCAAGGGCAAGGCTCAGAGGCCCTTCGTTCCCCCATTTCTGAGAGCAGGAGAGGGGGGGGGTTAATTTGGGAGGGAAAACCAAAAATAATCAGAATCGAAAATAAAACGTGATCTGCCTCAAGGGGAAGGCTCAGAGGCCCTTCGTTTCCCCATTTCTGAGGGCAGGGAGGGGGGGTCAATTTTGGAGGGAAAACTAAAAATACTCAGAAAGTTCATTTTGAATTTCTTTCATTGAAATGCAAGAGTTGGAATATTTCAGTAGTGTTTTGTTGTGCTTTACCTTGTCACAGTTACATTCTGTTGATTTTCATAGTTCATTTTGAATTTCTTTCAATGAAATTCAAGAGTTGGAATATTTTAGTAGTGTTTTGTTGTGCTTTACCTTGTCACAGTTACATTCTGTTGATTTTCGAAGTTCATTTTGAATTTCTGTCGTGAAATGCAAGAGTTGGAATATTTCAGTAGTGTTTTGTTGTGCTTTACCTTGTCACAGTTACATTCTGTTGATTTTCATATTTTTTCATAGTTTTTCATAGTTTTTCGTGATTTTCAAGAGTTGGAATATTTCAGTAGTGTTTTGTTGTCCTTCACCTTGTCACAGTTACATTCTGTTGATTTTCATAGTTCATTTTGAATTTTTTTCATTGAAATGCAAGAGTTGGAATATTTCAGTAGTGTTTTGTTGTGCTTTACCTTGTCACAGTTACATTCTCTTAATTTTTCAAAGTTCATTTTGAATTTCTTTCGTGAAATGCAGGAATTGGAATATTTCAGTAGTGTCTTGTCGTGGTTTACCTTGTCACAGCTACATTCTCATGATTTTTCAAAGTTCATTTTGAATTTCTGTCGTGAAATGCAAGAGTTGGAATATTTCAGTAGTGACTTGTTGTGCTTTACCTTGTCACAGTTACATTCTCTTGATTTTTCGAAGTTCATTTTGAATTTCTGTCGTAAAATGCAAGAGTTGGAATATTTCAGTACTGAATTGTTGTGCTTTACCTTGTCACAGTTACATTCTCTTGATTTTTCGATGTTCATTTTGAATTTCTGTTGTAAAATTCAAGAGTTGGAATATTTGATTAGTGTTTTGTTGCGCTTTACCTTGTCATAGTTACATACTGTTGATTTTCATAGTTCATTTTGAATTTCTTTCATTGAAATGCAAGAATTGGTATATTTCAGTAGTCTTTTGTCGTGGTTTACCTTGTCACAGCTACATTCTCATGATCTTCATAGTTCATTTTGAATTTCTTTCATTGAAATGCAAGAAATGGAATATTTCAGTAGTGTCTTATCGTGGTTTACCTTGTCACAGCTACATTCTCATGATTTTTCAAAGTTCATTTTGGATTTCTTTCGTTGAAATGCAAGAGTTAGAATATTTCAGTAGTGACTTGTTGTGCTTTACCTTGTCACAGTTACATTCTCTTGATTTTTCGAAGTTCATTTTGAATTTCTGTAGTGAAATGCAAGAGTTGGAATATTTCAGTAGTGTTTTGTTGTGCTTTACCTTGTCACAGTTACATTCTGTTGATTTTCATAGTTCATTTTGAATTTCTTTCATTGAAATGCAAGAGTTGGAATATTTCAGTAGTGTTTTGTTGTGCTTTATCTTCTCACAGTTACATTCTCTTAATTTTTCAAAGTTCATTTTGAATTTCTTTCGTGAAATGCAAGAATTGGAATATTTCAGTAGTGTCTTGTCGTGGTTTACCTTGTCACAGCTACATTCTCATGATTTTTTAAAGTTCATTTTGGATTTCTTTCATTGAAATGCAAGAGTTGGAATATTTCAGTAGTGACTTGTTGTGCTTTACCTTGCCACAGTTATATTCTCTTGATTTTTCGAAGTTCATTTTTGAATTTCTTTCGTGAAATGCAAGAATTGGAATATTTCAGTAGTGTCTTTTCGTGGTTTACCTTGTCACAGCTACATTCTCATCATTTTTCAAAGTTCATCTTGAATTTCTGTCGTAAAATGCAAGAGTTGGAATATTTCAGTAGTGACTTGTTGTGCTTTACCTTGTCACAGTTACATTCTGTTGATTTTTCGAAGTTCATTTTGAATTTCTGTCGTGAAATGAAAGAGTTGGAAAATTGGGGTCTTAGTCCACCAGCCTGAATGGTGGAAATCCACTAGCTCAGTATTGGAGGCTTAGTCCACCAGCCTGAATGTTGGAAATCCACTAGCTCAGTATTGGGATCTTAGTCCACCAGCCTGAATGGTGGAAATCAACTAGCTCAGTATTGGGGTCTTAGTCCACCAGCCTGAATGGTGGAAATCCACAGCTTTACCTTGTCACAGTTACATTCTCTTGATTTTTCGAAGTTCATTTTGAATTTCTGTCGTAAAATGCAAGAATTGGAATATTTCAGTAGTGTTTTGTTGTGCTTTACCTTGTCACAGTTACATTCTGTTTATTTTCAAGGTTCATTTTGAATTTCTTTCATTGAAATGCAAGAATTGGAATATTTCAGTAGTGTCTTGTCGTGGTTTACCTTGTCACAGCTACATTCTCATGATTTTCATAGTTCATTTTGAATTTCTTTCATTGAAATGCAAGAAATAGAATATTTCAGTAGTGTCTTATCGTGGTTTACCTTGTCACAGCTACATTCTCATGATTTTTCAAAGTCCATTTTGAATTTCTTTCGTTGAAATGCAAGAGTTGGAATATTTCAGTAGTGGCTTGTTGTGCTTTACCTTGTCAGAGTTACATTCTCTTGATTTTTCGAAGTTCATTTTGAATTTCTGTCGTGAAATGCAAGAGCTGGAAAATTGGGGTCTTAGTCCACCAGCCTGAATGGTAGAAATCCACTAGCTCAGTATTGGGGTCTTAGTCCACCAGCCTGAATGATGGAAATCCACTAGCTCAGTATTGGGATCTTAGTCCACCAGCCTGAATGGTGGAAATCTACTAGCTCAGTATTGGGGTCTTAGTCCACCAGCCTGAATGGTGGAAATCCACAGCTTTACCTTGTCACAGTTACATTCTCTTGATTTTTCGAAGTTCATTTTGAATTTCTGTCGTATAATGCAAGAGTTGGAATATTTCAGTAGTGTTTTGTTGTGCTTTACCTTTTCACAGTTACATTCTGTTGATTTTCATAGTTCATTTTGAATTTCTTTCATTGAAATTCAAGAATTGGAATATTTCAGTATTGTTTTGTTGTGCTTTACCTTGTCACAGTTACATTCTCTTAATTTTTCAAAGCTCATTTTGAATTTCTTTCGTGAAATGCAAGAATTGGAATATTTCAGTAGTGTCTTGTCGTGGTTACCTTGTCACAGCTACATTCTCATGATTTTTGAAAGTTCTTTGATTTCAATGAAAGAAATCCAAAATGAATCACTAATGAAATATTCCAACTCTTGCATTTCACGACAGAAATTCAAAATGAACTTTGAAAAATCATAAGAATGTAGCTGTGACAAGGTAAACCATGACATGACACTACTGAAATATTCCAATTCTGGCATTTCACGAAAGAAATTCAAAATGAATTTTGAAAAATTAAGAGAATGTAACTGTGACAAGGTAAAGCACAACAAAACACTACTGAAATATTCTAACTCTTGCATTTCGATGAAAGAAATTCAAAATGAACTATGACAATCAACAGAATGTAACTGTGACAAGGTAATGCACAACAAAGCACTGCTGAAATATTCCAACTCTTGCATTTTACGACAGAAATTCAAAATGAACTTCGAAAAATCAAGAGAATGTAACTGTGACAAGGTAAAGCACAACAAGTCACTACTGAAATATTCCAACTCTTGCATATCACGACACAAATAAAAAATGAAATTAGAAAAATAATGGGAATGGATCTGTGACAAGGTAAACCACGACAAGACACTACTGAAATATTCCAATTCTGCATTTCACGAAAGAAATTCAAAATGAATTTTGAAACATTAAGAGAATGTAACTGTGACAAGGTAAAGCACAACAAAACACTACTGAAATATTCCATCTCTTGCATCTCAATGAAAGAAATTCAAAATGAAATATGAAAATCAATAGAATGTAACTGTGACAAGGTAAAGCACAACAAAACACAACTGAAATATACCAACTCTTGCATTTCACGACAGAAATTCAAAATGAACTTCGAAAAATCAAGAGAATGTAACTGTGGCAAGGAAAAGCACAACCAGTCACTACTGAAATATACCAACTCTTGCATTTCAATGATAGAAATCCAAAATGAACTTTGAAAAATAATAAGAGTGTAGCTGTGACAAGGTAAACCATGACAAGACACTACTGAAATATTCCAATTCTTGCATTTCACGAAAGAAATTCAAAATGAACTTTAAAAAATTAAGAAAATTTAACTGTGACAAGGTAAAGCACAACAAAACACTACTGAAATATTCCAACTCTTGCATTTCAATGAAAGAAATTCAAAATGAACTATGAAAACCAACAGAATGTAACTGTGACAAGGTAAAGCACAACAAAACACTACTGAAATAATCAAACTCTTGCATTTCACGACAGAAATTCAAAATGAACTTCGAAAAATCAAGAGAATGTAACTGTGACAAGGTAAAGCACAACAAGTCAATACTGAAATATTCCAACTCTTGCATTTCAACGAAAGAAATCCAAAATGGACTTTGAAAAATCATGAGAATGTAGCTGTGACAAGGTAAACCACGATAAGACACTACTGAAATATTCCATTTCTTGCATTTCAATGAAAGAAATACAAAATGAACTATGAAGATCATGAGAATGTAGCTGTGACAAGGTAAACCACGACAAGACACTACTGAAATATTCCAATTCTTGCATTTCAATGAAAGAAATTCAAAATGAAATATGAAAATCAACAGAATGTAACTGTGACAAGGTAAAGCACAACAAAACACTACTGAAATATTCCAACTCTTGCATTTCACGAAAGAAATTCAAAATGAACATCGAAAAATCAAGAGAATGTAACTGTGACAAGGTAAAGCACAACAATTCAGTACTGAAATATTCCAACTCTAGCATTTTACGACAGAAATTCAAAATGAACTTCGAAAAATCAAGAGAATTTAACTGTGACAAGGTAAAGCACAACAAGCCACTACTGAAATATTCCAACTATCGCATTTAACGAAAGAAATTAAAGAGTAAAATCGAAAAATTAAGAGACTGTAACTGTTACAAGGTAAAGCACTACAAGACAATACTGAAATCTTCCAATTCTGGCTCTTAACTTATTAAATTCAAGATTCACTTTAAAAAATCATGATACTGTAACTGTGACAAGGTAAAGAACAACAAAACACTACTGAAATATTCCAACTCTTGCATTTCAATGAAAGAAATTCAAAATGAACTATGAAAATCAACAGAATGTAACTGTGACAAGGAAAAGCACAACAAAACACTACTGAAATATTCCAACTCTTGCATTTCACGACAGAAATTCAAAATGAACTTCGAAAAATCAAGAGAATGTAACTGTGACAAGGTAAAGCACAACAAGTCACTACTGAAATATTCCAACTCTTGCATTTAAACGAAAGAAATTCAAAATGAAATTTGAAAAATTAATATAATGTAACTGTTACAAGTTAAATCACAAAAAAACACTACTTAAATATTACAACTATTTCATTTAAATTAAATAAATTCAAAATGAAATATGAAAATCAACAGAATGTAACTTTGAAAAGTAAAAGAACAACAAAACACTACTTAAAATTTCTAAATCTTATATCTCAAGAACGAAATTCAAAATTAACATCGAAAAATCAACAGAAAGTAACTGCCAAACTGTTAGAAGGTAAAGCACAGCAGAACACTACTAAAATAATCAAACTCTTGCATTTCATCGATATAATTTCACAAGGACCTATTAAAATCAAGAGGCGGTAAATGTGAATAGGTAAAACAAAAAAAAACATTACTGAAATATTCCAACTCTCGCATTTCAATGAAAGAAATTCAAAATGAACTTTCTGAGCATTTTTAGCTTTCCCTCCAAAATTGACCCCCCCCCTGCCCTCAGAAATGGGGGAACGAAGGGCCTCTGAGCCTTCCCCTTGAGGAAGATCCCATTTATTTTCGATTCTGAGTATTTTTGGTTTTCACTCCAAAATTGACCCCCCCCCTCCCCTGCCCTCAGAAATGGGGGAACGAAGGGCCTCTGAGCCTTCCCCTTGAGGCAGATCACGCTTTATTTTCGATTCTGAGCATTTTGATTTTCCCTCCAAAATTGACCCCCCCCTCCCCTGCCCTCAGAAATGGGGAAACGAAGGGCCTCTGAGCCTTCCCCTTGAGGCAGATCACGCTTTATTTTCGATTCTGAGCATTTTTGGTTTTCCCTCCAAAATTGACCCCCCCCCTTTCCCCTGCACTCAGAAATGGGGGAACGAAGGGCCTCTGAGCCTTGCCCTTGAGGCAGATCCCATTTATTTTCGATTCTGAGCTTTTTTGGTTTTCCCTCAAAATTTATATTATAGAATAATAAATTTATTCTATAGAATAACGTTGAAATTCCTATATGTCTCCGCAAATAACATGGTGATTGTTATATGTCTCCGCAAATTCAATATGTACATACTACTATTATACCTTGCAGTCTATTAATAGCTGAAAGGTCAACATCAACTGGGAAACCTCTGAGAATCTCAAATAAGTGCTTGGATCGTACTTTAACTATTGCTCCGGTAATAAAGTTCTGAACCGTTGTACAAAAATCTTCACTTGCAGATTTATCGATATTGACATACCATCTGTCTTTAACAGGTTTCACACTACAAACTAATTCATGCCATATAGTCAAAGAAGCTAAAAGCTTACTGTGGCAAATAAGTGCACCTGAATTGGATTGCCCAGTACGTAAGGGGAACAATGCACTTTCTAATCATTTTAGTGACATTATTTATCTGTTAAGATCTCTTGACAGTAGCGACACTTTTGTACCTATGTTTGTAATAAAGCGACCTACAGAGGTGCCATGTCTCCCTGCAAATGCTTATACTTCTTTACTCTCCAAGTTTAATGAGCTGCAACAAGTGGTTGTTGAAATGTCAGGGAAACTTGACAATTATCAGTTGAATTTTACTCAACTTCCGAAACCTATCCCAGCAATAGACACTCATTTCAACAACCACTTGTAGTAGCTCATTAAACTTAGAGAGTAAAGAGAGTTTTGCCTTTGATTAAAAATAAGTTTCAAAATATGATTTTAAAGGTACTTTAGATGGGAAAACTTTCTAATTACAATCTTTACTTTTGAGGCAAAGCAATTGACTAGTTATAATGTGAGTTTTTAAGGCCTGATACTTAGAAATTTGAAATATAAAAACGAGGAAATATTAAAAACGTGAATCATAAAGTGCGGGAAAATAAGAATGTACTTGTAATGTCAAATTATTCCGTATTGTAAGTACAGACGTAAAAAAAAAAAAAAAAAAAAAAAAAAAAAAAATCAAATTTGTTTGAGACCACACCATGCTCCCAATGTGTTCCTCACATATGGAATCTTAGAACTGGCTGGAAAAACACTAATCTAGTTCAACGTCACTCAGCAGTATCTTTTCTAAGTTTGAAATCCTTTAAATCGACTTTTGACTTCAAGAAATTTGTTAGTGTCTTCACTAAAATTCAATGTAACAAATTTATTAGTAATATATCAATGTAACAAATGATGAATTCCCCCATTTAGCTCTAGAAACAATCTCTCCAAAAATCCTAAGCCACTGTCAACGAAATTACAATCGATTTTCAATGCAGATAGTCTTAGTTAGACCTCATTAGAAACAATATTATGTTGGATCCTTACCAAGAAGTAAATTATATTTTTTCTCCGTTTTTGTGATACTCTTTCTTCCTTTGCCACCCTATTACTATGCTCCAATACAAGCTTCTCGGGCTGGAGCAAAATAGGTCACTCATCCAGTCATTCTCTTAACTTTTTAGGCCCTAGTCCAGCCCATAATAAGAACACCAGCATAATAAAATCTCGTTTCTCTGACTCTGGGTCTAACGTCGGTAGCAGATAGCAAAGAAATTTAGAGGTATCTGAAAACTGGGATGCAGATTATTAATTTCAATGCTCAGGAAACTTACTGGAGCAATGAAGATGACATAATAATGCTACCATAAATGCGACATACTACTGAGATCCTTACTTTCTAAGGACCTTTATGCCAGAAAATCCGACGTCAACAATTAATAAATTATTGCGCAAAAAGTGTGGCGATGACAAATATTTAATGTATATCAATATTCAGTTTAAAGTTACAGTTGAAAAATCAGATAACCTGACTCATCAGTAGACTGACAAGCCTACTTTCTATTTCTTCTATCCTATATTCTTCTGTTTCTAAAGAAACAGAGAAAGATATAGAAATAGAAATTAATAGAAATGATTAGGATTTTCTAAGGAAATAGAGTTTTTTTTATATCTCTAAGGAATTACGACTCTAGGTGCACATAAATACAAGATATCTTTTGGGTCAGTAATGCCTCAAAATGAATCTCAGTGTTTTTGAGGTATTACTGACCCAAAAGATATCTTGTATTTATGCGCACCTAGAGTCGTAATAAGTCTTCTTAAGCTTCATATGATAAACTTAAGGTTTCTATGCTCAGCAGAAGAATATTGTCTTCAACTATTATTCAAAGCGAACTTAAAACTTTGTTCTTATTTTAGAGCAAGGAAATGCAGTTTCAAAAAACGGAGTATATTGTGGTGATGGGTAGAGTCTAGTTTGCAGCAATGAAAATGACTGTAGCTGCTTTCGATATATAGATATCGACGTTCGTTACGAAACTGCTGAACAGATTTGTAACGGTTTTGGAGGAGATCTTCCCTCAATCCATTCAGAAGACAAGAACAAGTTCATTTACGTGTTTCCAGACGACTTACGACGCGGTGCCTGGATAGGACTGAAAAGAATTAATAATACATTTATATGGGTGGATGGGAGTGATTTGGACTATACCAGCTGGAATGATGATGCTCCAACAAATGGCGACAATTCCAGTAATTGTGTTCATTATATTGGATGTGTAGATGAAGGTCATACTGGGCCTTTCAAATGGCGTGAAAGTCCTTGTACTGAGCTGCGACCTGTCCTATGTGAGATGCCCGAATCTCTACCAACGACTACAGTTCCTCCACCAACTACACTATATCCTGACCCATGCCCTCCAAACTATACAGAAAGATGCTTTCAAAATAACGCTTGCTATTGCTATTCTGTCAAATCGAGTATTATGTATTGGGGAGATGGCATTTCAGTTTGTAGAAGTGAAGGTGCTGATATGGTCTCGATCCATTCTAGTGAAGAAAATAACTTTATCCGAGAAATTGCAGCCAATGCATGGATTGGCTGCTTGTATAATTCAATTTATTGGGTTGATGGTACTTATATAAATTATCATAACTGGGACAGCTCTTATGATAGCTTCTCTTTTGGCTGGATTGACACGAGCGGAAATTGGAAGGCTAGTTCCTATATACATGCAAGCTTAAATGTAGTGTGCAAGGTACCAGCATATAGTAGTGTGTATATACAGGTACCTACCGTAGGTACCAGCATATAGTAGTGCGCTATATACATGCAAGCTTAAATGTAGTGTGCAAGGTACCAGCATATAGTGAGCTAGCAGGTCTTATTAGTTGGTCTTAAACATTTACATTATTTATGTACACAAATAAATGGGATTTTTCTATAGTTAAGAATCTAAAGGACCATAGACGGAACACAAGTAAACAGGTTTTCTCTATAGTTAAGAATATTATCGGCCATAAGGATCACAATTAAAGGTCATATAATGTAACATTCTAAAGAAACGTGCATTAGTAGTAGAAACCCACTGATCGTTTCTTCTTTAGTAGTTTAGCGGCACAGTAATTTCTTACAGATATTTTATAAGGCCACTGAAAGTATCCCTATATCACAAGCGGCCAGATAAGAGAAAAGCTCAAATTGGTTATAATAGCCCCTCAAAGTTCCAATGAGTATATAGATTTTCTATTTGAATTAATGTAAAAAAACAAAGTTTTTCCGAGGGAAGTAAAGAGCGAAGTTGAAACTTAAAACGAACAAAAATCAGGGCTTCACAGCCTATCTAATCAATAAAACTAATGCAAATAAATCAACTGGTGATATTTCCCTATGTTTGTAGGATTACAGAAAACTAGCGCTTTACTGAAAACACAAAAGCCGCATATAAAACAAGAATATTGATTTAGGAGTCAAGAGTAAATACGTAGCCTCACAACAACAAACTAATTTATAACGCTTTTCATAGTCCTACAGGAGCTGTGATATGAGTAACTTTCAGAATACAGTTAAAATTATCTTAAAAACTTAGGCATAAAAATAATATGTTGAAAGTAATTACACAGCATATAAAATAATGGATTGATCTATCAGGTAACATCTTTGTGTCAACTAGTTCATATCAACCGTAATCTTAACTCTGAAAATCCAGCTATTTCTCTCTATAAGACAGAGGATTTTAAGCTGTGATACAAATTGAGTTTGCACTCCTAATACTAATAAGTTTCCTTCACTTCGAACTTGTCTACAAAATAATCATAAAAAATCCTTTTCAGATCAAAAACGACAGTCAATCATTGAAATGAGCTGATTGTGCAGATGTGCTGCGAAATTAAACCAAAAAAATAAATAAATATAACAACAATCTAAAAATGCTTTACTTTTATACTGTTAAAAGTGTCCTTAAAAGGTTTACTTTTACCGTACTAAAGCTCCTATGTTGTTTTGTGTTTTCAGCGCCAGTTTTCTGTAATCCTACAAACGTAGGGAAATATCACCAGTTGATTTATTTGCATTAGTTTTATTGATATATGTTAGATAAGTTGTGAAGTAATAATTTTTGTTCGTTTTAAGTTTTAACTTCCCTCTTTACTTCCCTCGGGAAAATTTTGATTTTTTAAATTAATCTATGGTCGTTTTCGATTAAAGTTTAATTTAGAAACAACACAGCTATGACCTTTTCTATTTATACGGAATAATTTCTGTTCGTTTTAAGTTTTAATGTTGTTCCTTAGTTTCAGTTGAAAACTTATTTGTTTCATATAATTTCTAATCACCTCCAATCTAGGGGAGATAAGACACTTCAACCGTTTTTGAGGAGCTGAACTAAGAGGCCGTACAACAATTGAAGGAAAAAACGACTTTAGAATGGAAAAAGAAAAAAAAATCAAAACATAATGTCGTTTCTTTAAAAAAAATGAAAAAAGAAGAAATAAATCTTTAATTCTTTGTTTTAAAAAATTGAATTTAGTTAAACTTAAGAATGTAACTCGAGGCGAGTAGCTTCGACACAGAAGGTTAATTGAGTGGACAGGTTTGTGTATCGACATACTTGCGGAAAATTTTGCTAGCTCAACAGAAATGTGCGTTTAGGCTTAGGGATTTACTTGACGTGTCCCTAAATAAAATGCCACTCATCACTCAGAAATGAATGGAAATTTCAAAAAAAGATCAGTTCTTGCGTAGGTACGATAAATGGTATTACAAACTAAATTTGTTTTCATTTCAAAAATTTTAGGAAGAATTAACTGAATTCTCATACAGAACTGTTTTCATTTGTCTTTCTTCCTCTTTGGATGCACAATCTTACGTATGGAGGGAATATTACGGTGGAATTGTCAAGTAAATAATTTGAATAAACAAGTATTATAATAAGTAATCTTTCTTTTAATATACAGTTTTGAGTGGTTCCACTCAAAGTAGTGGAATCACATGCCTACACTTCTCCAACCATTTAGTGACATGAGATTGGGATCAGGGGCGTAATTTGCTATGGGGCAGAGAGGCAACAGTAGTGTCCCCTCAATAAATTTTAAAGCAGCCCTCTGATGTCACGGCATCCACATCCCTTTTATCATAGGATTTCTACAACATTCCCTCTGACATCACTGCGTCCGATTCTATGCAAAATTCTCGTGACAGCCCTGGCAAGATTCCCATCCTTGGCAAGAGTCCGGAGATGTTTTAATTACTTGAAATGTGGTCAGGATAATAGAGAATTTAACAAGGGGAGCTCGTAACCCCTCGCACCTGTTTCTGGCTGGCAAAATTCCCGCCCAGGCAAGATTTGGCATGCCCAGGCAAGATTCCCAGGTGTTTTTTCCTCCAATATATGTCCAGGTGGTAGAAGCAATTTGGTTGATCGAGAGTCAGTTTCTTTCTGAAAGTGGGACAGTCAACATCAAAATAGATGCTTATAAATTATTAAATATTGAAAGTGTAGATGAAACGGGACCTAGAGTGCCTAAGGTGGTGGTGGAAATTACAAGGGGTTCTCGGCTAACCCCAAAATGGGACAAGATGTATGCCGGATATGTTATAACGTTCAGCAAATTCCAGTTGGAAGAACAATTGTGCTTTACGGCTAAGAGGAATATAATGCATATACAGAGACTACAAGATGGATTAAATGCGCTAGCGAAATATATTAAAGAGAACAATTTATAGAAAACGGTTAGTCTGTATTTTCTAGTGAGAGTGTTAAAATGGATAGATTTGAAAACCAGAAAATTTTACGTATCTAGTAAAATTGGAACAATGGTTAGTTTTATATGATGACTTTCTGGAATTATCTCTTCAAAGAAAGATTCTCGAGAAATGCTTAACGATATAATGGGAACCGATTCTCCATCTTTGTACTACGAAACTTTGTAGTCGTGGTCCCCAAGCTTTTACTCAATTTATAGATATTTTAATTGAGACAAAACAAAATGATATTGTGGTTTTGCTCTTAACCACTACATAGACGGCCATTTTGTGACGCTCCTAGGAGACATTTTTTTTTATTGATTCCGAGTCAGTTTGTTTCTGGAAGTGAGTGTCAACATTAAAAAATGTTTTACACATGCCCATTATGCTTGTATACTTTGGGCAGCTGGTCATCCCGTGAGAATTGTACTTTTGCTGATGACTATAATGAAAAGTGTAAATTATGCAATCCATGTAAATTGCATAAAAGATATGCTGTGTGAATTAAAGACTGCAATTCATATCTTGAAGAGCTTTGGGACTCTCATAATAGGGGATTCTTATGCTCCAATTTTCACTATCACAAATGTGATCAATGGGAAAATACCTACCCTGGTATGATTGTGAAAAACCCTAAGTGTGACTTCAATTTATTTTTAAGAGACTGGTATTGCCATGGTTTTAAATTGTTTTGGGCCGAAGAACCTGGTCTACGCTTCAATTTCTGGAATAATAAAAGAGTTTAGTTTTTACGACATCGTTGTGAAGATAGTGGCTACTTTGGTTATAAACCTACAGACTTCTATTTGGCTGTTACAGAAAGTGATTCTTCATATAAGAATTTTGTCTGTGGCATTGCCTCAAATAAGCAAATTGAAACAAGTGAATTTTAATGAATCAGAGTAGTATTATTGATTTTACAAAGAGATTTAATAAAAATGAAGCTGCACTATATTGTAGAAAATCTAACCCTGACTTGGCACTTCAAGATGAATACAAATTGAATCCTGATGATCTGTTACCACTTATCGTTTCTTATGATTACCCTTACGCAGAAGCAGAAATCTAAAGGACACAGTGTTTTGTGAATATACAAATTTTATTAATAAACAAACTTATATACATTTTTATCGCATTTCACTTTTAAGGCACCGAAATTTATATTATAGAGGTAGGAAAGAGTATTTTCAACTAGAAAGTCGTTCAATTGAGGATTGTCGCCATAAATCTTGAGGAATTCCATTTAAGTATATCCAGGACCTAGAAAAATAGAATATAACAGGACATGAAAACTACAGCTTTTCGTTGCTAGATCTTGTACCCGTTTCCGATTTTGAATAATAGATTTTCCGCTATGCTCAAGAAAATTTTTAATGTGAGGTGTGTAAAATGTAAACGGTTAGCCAAGCGGATCAAAAATTCTTTGTTGCTTATTGTTTGACAGATGCATAACCAATGCCCCGTATTTACCGCTGATGAACTGCTATTAACAATAATTAGGGTATTGTCAACATGTTGAATATGCTCGAGGAAATCTGGAGGTATGCAATAAGATTTATATTTCGCGATGTAGGGGGTCCATATTGAAAACATTGATTGTTTGATTTGTGTTCATGGCTCCAAGCTTAATAGAACACTGCCGTAAGGGTTAATTTCCCAATAGGTTTCAAATTGATTGAGCGAGATTAATGCAATACTTTGCTCTAATGGTTTGGCAAAAGTACACCCTAACCGCACATTACCCGTTCGAACAATACTCATATCTTGAGTACCAGACAAATCGAGTACAATGATGCCATAAATTTTCGCAAACATTTCTTCACTTATACCATTTTAGAATAATTGAGAATCATGATCTAGGGATTGTATTGTCGATTCATAGACGGTCCTATAGGATTTATCAAAGGATAAATGTTAGAGCGGGATTCCATTTACTTTACACACAAGCCATTAAAGTTCAAACAGTTTAAATTTATGAGGGGAATCTGTCCATAATCTAACAGTGATCTAACAATGCCAATTTTGAAGGAATTTCGCCATTGATAAATGAAGAATTGGTATAGGTAGGCGTACCTGTAGCAATATACGCTGAGTATTTGATTCATGATCAAGGCGCCAGGTCTGATAAAACACTATCGTCAGGGGTAGTTTCCCAATAGGTTTCAATTTGATTTAGCGAGATTTGTGCAACACTTTGCTTCAATGGCTTGGAAAAGGTACGCTCTAAACACATATTACCCGTTCGGACAATACGCATATTTAGAGTACCGGAAAAACCCAATACGATGATGCCATAAGTTTTTGCAAAAATTTTTTCACTTATACCATTTTCGAATAATTGAAAATCGTGATCTAGGGATTGCATTGTCAATTCATAGAGGGTTCTATAGGATTTATCAAAGGATAAATTGTAGAGAGGGATTCCATTTACTTTACACACATGCGATTAAAGTCCAAACAGTTCAAATTTATGCCGGGATTCTGTCCATGATCTAACAGCGGTAGCGCTTTTTACAAAAGCCAATGCCAATTTTGAAGGAATTTCGTCATTGATAAATGAAAAATTGGTATAGGTAGGCGTACCTGTAGCAATATGGCGTTGATTCGTGATTTTATCAGGCACGAGCAATTTGATATTATTATATCTAGCTGCTCTTAATTTTACAATTGCCAAAGCCACAAAACTCATAACTTGTTGTTTTCGTATATGAAGTATTGCCGACGTGAGAGAGACTGTTACATCGGGTGCGGAGTCCAGTACTTTTGCAAAATAAATTTGGACGGTGCAAGTTGTAGTTTTATATCAATCTTTACAAGAGGAGGCAGCCATTGAGGTATATTAAATAACTCAGGATTTAGTTTCCCAACTAAATGTAAATCTTTAGTTGTCGTCTCTCTAAGAATATTGGTAGTGTCAGTATTTGTTTTATATTCATAACCCAGTGATGGCCCTTCAACTGCTTATAAGACAATAGAGTCATCAACATAAATTGTATATAACTTGCATAATTTGAAAGATTATTGCTCGTGTTCACCAACGTTCCATTTATGTAGACACTTATTTGTCGAAATAAATTGTGTAGTACACAATTTTCATAGGATAATCCCTCGGTGGCACCCGGTTTTTCATTGTTAGATTTTTTAACAATGACATTTGAATCTATAGATGTCGAATTCCAATCGATGAAGTAGTCCTAATTGGAATAAATTTGAAAATGGACATTTTCAGTGAGCGGTGGTTGCGGGTAAAATTGTTCATAGTATCCATGTTTTACACTGACATGTAGATTCTCCGCATGGAAAAGATTTAGAGATGAGGTGACTGAAGGGTGAGAATCTTTATATGGTAGATATGCCATTTTTTCTAGGAAACGAAATCCATTTTGGATCTTTTTACTTTGTTTTTGTTATGCTTTACGCTTCCAGGATGACTTGACACTGGTGAGTGATGAGGTGTTTCGCACCCCTTTTAAACCTTTTCCGCGCTGTTTCAATCGATTGCCAAGGGATCGCGCGCTCGACCTGAGATTTTGCGAAACACTTTCTTGAATATCCTTCCTAGAGCCCCAATCATGCAATGTAGAGGGTGCAAAATCCACTGCAACTGTGGCAATATATTTTTTAGCCAAGGGTAGTGTAGAGCGAAAAAGCTTAGCAAACCAACTGCCGAGACCGTACCCGGACATTGACGAACGGCCCCTATAATAGTCCATTCCATGGCCTGGCTGCCGTGGTCCAAGAGTTGCAACATAGCAATCAATATCATGATATACAAACTGTGTTCTATTAGCAACTTCACTGAATGGGTCAAAAATGACATGTAATCACGGCCAAACCTTTTTTTATCGCTAGAGTATCACCCAATTCACTTCTTATCTGACAGAGCTCCTAATACGAAGTGTTGACCGGAACGTATTGAAGGTGCTTTACATTGTAGTGGTGAATATGGTCATTAGACGTTTATCGTTCAATAACACGTAGGAGGGGGGACATAAGTATTACCGACTCTTGATCTCTCGACAAAGGCAGCGTAAATAAATATACAACTGTCTGAGGAGAAGGTGGGCGGATACTCTGCAAAAATGACACGATTCATGACACTAGCGCTTCCTGTACTTTTACCGTTGATTACACTATGTTTTTAAACCAAGGACTTCTCGTAGATTATCATTGAGAATAACCTCCTCATTGTCAATGGGTGAACTAATGTAGATTTTAACCTGATCCTTTCAATAATTGAATTGAAAGGCACCATTTTTACGATATGAAAGTTTTTTGTTGATAGCACGACAGAATTTGTTCAAACTCTCAAACTCCTTATATGATGATGTGGAAAAGGGATATTCAAATGAACTCATATTTTAAATTACATATTGATCGCTAACGATTGGCCAATCAAGTGGTCTAATTTTTATATCTTATGTACGATCCTTTCTTAGGATATCATATTTATTTTTAAGAATACAATCTAGAAGAGCAACTTCATACCTTCCCTCAAATTTAATGTCAGGGGAAAGTTTTGTCCAAAAACCCCTCATTTTATTTAAATCATCATAAAGAGGATCGGAAACATTGGACATGAATGTCACATAAAATCCTTCAAACATTATGAACGTCTTCAGTGGGTATCCACGACTTAAAATCAGAGTTATATCCTAGCCAGCGAACAAGCAACTGTCACTTACCCTTGCGAGTACGAGTCTTTAATACATTTTTAATTGGATAGACTTCGCACTATCGAACTTTTTGCAATTCTTAATCATAAAAACCACCAAGAATTTCTTCATCTTTCAAATTGTATAGACTACATGTTACAAGTTTAGTCTCCAAGACTTTCGACACTTTAAAAAATTCAGTGGACCATAAGTAATTTTCCTTTTCAAAAATATTTCTTGTACGATTGATTCGAAGAGTATCACCAACATTAAATTTTTTCTTCCCCGCCTTTTCGTTAGACTATTGTTTAAGGAAATGTGCATTGTCCCAATGATGAACTTCCTGAGGGCTAGCATTGAACAAGGATACATGAGGATGTTGATTATAAATCAACATAATTTTATCTAAACCTTGAATAAATACAGCTGTATTTTTCAATATACAATACCTTGAAATTAAAAGTCGAATTGTTCGTATTAAACGTTCTGCCAATGCCGCCTTTATAGGACCATGACTATGATAAAGTATTGTATTAAATTTCAATAGAACCTTTTTTAAATGTGGATTAACAAATTCACTTCCAAGGTCTGTTTGAATTTTCTTATATGAATTTTGATCAAAGATTGAATCATGGGCTTTAGCTATTTCATTGCCTCTCTTTGACTGCAATGGAACTGCATATGCATAGTCACTAAAAACGCTTATTGCAAGTAAAATATACCTGTTGGGCTTATCATGAAGTCTTTGAATCAAGTCTAGAGTCCAAAGATCTGCTTGTAATATATGCAGAGGGTAAAAGAAGAGTTTTCATGAACGTTGACGCTAAGTGGTCTTAAATTAACCTAACTTTTTGCATGTCTCTCTTAACCTCTTGCATGTAACAGTGACAAGGTAAACCACCGCACTACAAAAAAAATATTCCAAGTCTTACATTTCAGCGAAAAATTCCAAAATTAACTTTGAAACATCATGAGAATGTAACAGTGACAAGGTAAACGACGAGACAACTCTGCAAAACTATTCCAAGTCTTAGATTTCGACAAAAAAACACACAAATGAACTATTAAACGTTAACAAAATGTAACAGTGACAAGGTAAACTACTACAAAAATATTCCAAGTCTTACATTTCAACGAAAAATTCCAAATGAACTTTGAAACATCAACTTAAATGAAACAGTGACATGGTGAACTACTACAAAAATACTCCAAGTCTTGCATTTCAATAAAAAAATCCCAAAATGAAACGTCGACAGAATGTAGCAGTGACATGGTGAGCAATGACACTACAAAAAATATTTCAAATCTTACATTTCGGCCAAAAAATTCCAAACTGAACTTTGCAACATCTACAGAATGTAACGGTGACAAGACTCAACGCTACGAAAATATTCCAAGTATTACAATTCAACGAAAAATCCAGAAATGAAATTTGAACACCGGTAGAATTTAGCAGTGACAAGTCAAACCACTACAAAAATATTCCAAGTTCTACATTTCAATTAAAAAAACCTGAAATGAATTTTGAAGCATCAACAGAATATAGCAGTGACATAGTGAGCCCCGACACTACAAAAAATATTCCAAATCTTACATTTCAACGAACAAATTCCAAACTGAACTTTGAAATATCTACAGAATGTAACGGTGACAAGACACAACGCTACGAAAATATTCCAAGTGTTACATTTCAACGAAAATTCCCTGAAATGAACTTTGAAACACCAATAGAATGTAGTAGTGACAAGGTAAACCACTACAAAAATATTCCAAGTCTTGCATTTCAATGAAAAAAAATCCAAAATGAACTTTGAAACATCAAGAGAGTGTATCAGTGACATGGTAAACCACTACAAAAATACTCCAAGTCTTACATTTCAATGAAAAAATCCCGAAGTGAACTTTGAAACATCAACAGAATATAGCAGTGACATGGTGAGCCAAGAAACTACAAAAAATATTCTAAGACTTACATTTCAGCGAAAAAATTCGTGACTAAACCTTGAAATATCTAAAAATTATAATTGATACAATATTAATCGCTACAAAAATACCCTAAGCTTTATAATTATACGAAAAAATCCCAAAACGAAATTTGAACACCGGCAGAGTGTATCAGTAAAATGTCAAGCCACTACAAAAATGTTCCAAGTTTTACATTTCAATGAAAAAATCCCGAAATGAATTTTGAAGCATTAACAGAATATAGAAGTGACATAGTGAGCCCCGACACTACAAAAAATATTCCAAATCTTACATTTCAACGAAAAAATTCGAAACTGAACTTTGAAATATCTACAGATTGTAACGGTTACAAGACACAACGCTACGAAAATATTCCAAGCGTTACATTTCAACGACAAAATCCTAAAATGAACTTTGAAACACCAATAGAATGTAGCAGTAACAAGGTAAGCCACTACAAAAATATTCCAAGTCTTACATTTCAATGAAAAAAAATCCAAAATGAACTTTGAAACATCAAGAGAGTGTATCAGTGACATCGTAAACCACTACAAAAATGTTCCAAGTCTTAAATTTCAATGAAAAAATCCTGAAATAAACTTTGAAACATCAACAGAATATAGCAGTGACATGGTGAGCCACGACACTACAAAAAATATTCCAAATCTTACATTTCAACGAACAAATTCGAGACTGAACCTTGAAACATCTACAGAATGTAACGGTTACAAGACACAACGCTACGAAAATATTCCAAGTGTTACATTTCAACGAAAAAATCCTGAAATGAACTTTGAAACACCGAGAGAATGTAGCAGTGACAAGGTAAACCACTACAAAAATATTCCAAGTTCTACATTTCAATGATAGTATCCCGAAATGTACTTTGAAACATTAACAGAATGTAGCAGTGACATGGTGAGCCCCGACACTACAAAAAATATTCCAAATCTTACATTTCAACGAACAAATTCCAAACTGAACTTTGAAACATCTACAGAATGTAACGGTGACAAGACACAACGCTACGAAAATATTTCAAGTGTTACATTTCAACGAAAAAATCCTGAAATGAACTTTGAAACACCGATAGAATGTAGCAGTAACAAGGTAAGCCACTACAAAAATATTCCAAGTCTTACATTTCAATGTAAAAAATCCAAAATGAACTTTGAAACATCAAGAGAGTGTAACAGTGAAATGGTAAACCACTAAAAAAATATTGCAAGTCTTAGATTTCAACGAAAAAATCCTGAAATGAACTTTAAAACACCGACAAAATGTAGCACTGACAGGGTAAACCGCTACAAAAATATTCCGAGTGTCACATTTCAATGAAAAAATTCCAAAATGAACTTTGAAACATCAAGAGAATGTAACAGTGACAGGATAAACCCCTACAAAAATATTCCAAGTCTTACATTTCAACGAAAAAAATACCGAAATGAACTTTGAAACATCAACAGAATGTAGCAGTGATATGGGGAATCAAAAGACAACAGCGCAAAAATGTTCTAAGTCTTACATTTTGAGACAAAAATTCCAAAATGAACTTTGAAACATCAGCAGAATAGAGCACTGACATGGTAAACCACTACAAAATAATCCAAGTCTTATATTTAAACAAAAAAAAATCCCAAAATAAGCTTTTTAAACACCAACAGAATGCAGCGGTGACATGGTGAATCACGGCACAACAGTGCACAAATATTTTAAGTCTTACACTTAGAGATAAAAATTCCAAAATGAACTTTGAAACATCAAGAGAGAGTAACAGTGACAAAGTAATCATGAGATAACGCTACAAAAAGATTCCAAGTCTTAAATTTCAACGAAAAAATTCCAAACTGAACTTTGAAACATCTACAGAATGTGACGGTGACAAAACACAACGCTACTAAAATACTCCAAAGTTACATTTCAACGAAAAAATCCTGCATTGAACTTTGAAACACCGACAGAGTGTAGCAGTGACAAGGTAAACGACGACACAACACTACAAAATAATTCCAAGTCTCACTATTCAATGAAAAAAGTCCAAAATGAACTTTGAAACAACGAGAAAGTGTAACTGTGACAAGGTAAATCATGATATAACACTACAAAAATATTCCAAGTCTTGCATTTCAAGGAAAAAATTGCAAACGAATGTTGAAACATCAACTGCATGTAACACTGACAAGGTAAACCAGTACAAAAATATCGAAGTCTTACATTTCTACAAAAAAAAATTCTGAAATGAGCTTTGAAACATCAGCAGAATGTAGCACTGATATGGTGAACCATGAGACAACAGTACAAAAATATTCCGAGTCCTACATTTCGATACAAATATTCCATAATGAACTTTGAAACATCGACAGAATGTAATAGTGACAAGGTAACCCACGACACAACAGTATTAAAATATTCCAAGTCTTACATTTCAACGAAAAAATTACAAACTGAACTTTGAAACATCTACAGAATGTAACGGTGACAAGACACAACACATTGAAAATATTCCAAGTTTTACATTTCAATAAAAAAAATCCTGAAATGAAATTTGAAACATTGACAGAATGTAGCACTGACAAGGTAAGCCAGGACACAACAGTATAAAAATATTCCAAGTCTTCCAATTCAACGAAAAAATTCCAAAATGAACTATGAAACATCAAGAGAGTGTAATAGTGAGAGGGTAAACCTTGACATGACACTACAAAAATATTCCAAGTCTTACAGTTCAACTAAAAAATTCCAATGGCGTGGTGTTGTGTGTGTGTTTGTGTGTGTGTGTATTTTTTTGTGAGTTTCTGTGCGTGCGTGTTTTTGTGTGTGTGTGTTTGTTTGCTTGTGTGTGTTTTTTTTGTGTTTTTTTGTATTTGTGTGTGTGTTTGTGTGTGTGTGTTTTCGTTCGTGTGTGTTTTTATGTGTGGGTGGGTTTTTGTGTGTGTCTGTTTTTGTCTGTGTTTGTGTGCGTTTTTGTATGTGTGTGTTTTTTTTGTATCTTTTTTGTGTGTGTGTGTTTTTGTGCGTGTGTTCTTGTGTGTGTTTTTGTGTGTGTTTTGTGTGTGTGTGTGTATTTTTATGTGTGTTTTTGTGTGTGTGTGTGTTTTTTTGTGTGTGTTTTTGTGTCTATGTGTTAATGTGTGTGCGTGTTTTTGTGTGTTTGTGTTTGTGTGTGTTTGTAGTTTTCGTGTGTCTGTTTTTGTTTGTGTGTGTGTGTGTTTGTGTGTATGTATGTTTGTTTTTGTGTGTTTGTTTTCTGTGTTTGTGTGTGTGTATTTTTGTGTGTGTGTCTGTTTTGTGTGTGTGTGGTTGTGTGTGTGTTTTCGTGTGTGTGTGTTTTTGTGTGTGTTTCTTTGTGTGTGTGTGTTTTTTGTGCATGTGATTTTTTGTGTGTGTGTGTGTTTGTCTACGTGTGTGTTTTTGTGTGTGTTTTTGTGTGTGTGTGTTTTTGTGCGTGTGTGTTTTTGTGTGTGTGTGTGTTTTTGTGCGTGTGTGTTTTTGTATGTGTGTTTTTTTTTGTGTGTGTTTTTGTTTGTGTGTGTGCTTTCCTGTTTGTGTGTTTTTGTGTGTGTGTTTGTTTTTGTATGGTTGTGTGTGTGTTTTTGCGTGTATGTGTTTTTTTTTTTGTGTGTGTGTCTGTGTGTGTTCGTGTGTGTTTTTGTGCTTGTGTGTGTGTGTTTGCGTGTGTGTTTTGTGTGTGTGTGTGTTTTAAAAGTTTGAAGACGATTACAATGATGATGATGGGTGTCATAGGGGTGCTAGAAAGTAGTTACAGTGTGGTAATATGGCGTGAATTGCTTGCGAAAACCCGAATGAATGAGTTGAAGTAAAACTTTTAACAAGAAATGTCAGAAAAGTCTTTTTGGAGAGATGGGGCGATGTCAGTGGTGTGTCACAGGGACAGTAATAGTCTGACATTGTGAGCTGAAATGCTTAGAGTATCAAACATTAGCAGAGAAAGGGGGTGACCTCTCTGTTTTCAAATATATATGGTTTAATGTGATTCCAGAAGTTTATTTTTGGACTGAGAAGATTGAAGATGCCCAAGGGGGGGGGGGGAGTGAGGACTGGTGCCACATGGATGACTGGGGGGGTTGATGAGGGCTGGCGCCAATGTGAAAACAGTTTGGCAGCACCATTCCACTCTGAGCTATAAGTATACTTTTTAACGGTGTGGGCACCCACTCTTCTTGCAAGATGAGCTACATATCTTCAAACATTTCCCATTAGGTGTCGATGCTTAAGATATGCACTGCCGTTATTAAGCAGCACCCAAGTGTGTGTGCCGTGCTCGGCGGATTCCCCCATGGGTTCCTTTTAGTCTAGCTTGTAAGATACACTGGCGTCATTCATATTAGACCAGGTCACGGAAATCCAGGGGATCTTCCAGAAAAACAATATAGTAAAATTGCTAGGAGTCATGCCAATATAGAAGAAATAATAGAAAGCCTGGAATCCCGGGTGGGCTGCCAGGGGTGGGAATCTTGCTAGCTGAGCACTAGAAACCGGGATGATGTGACGTCAGAGGTGGGCATGTTCTAGAAATTTTATGATAATTTCCCTATTATTACTAATTTTTAAGTTATCTCAAGCGAGAGCATTTTTTAACTTCCTTTATCGCCTTGATGAAGTCCGGAATCCGTCTCCGGAACGAGTTGACACTGACCAAACTCCCCCGCAGTGTGCAGGATAGTTTTGGAACAAGAATTTCACCCCTTTGCGTGTTTTGATATTTTTGCTGAAAAATGCCCCCTCGGTTGCGTCAGGGCTGAGACAAAGCGCTCGGAGGGGTGGACACTTCCTCGGAGGTGGCCTGCGACAGGGGCGGTACCTCTAGTGGACGGAGGCGGGCTAACAATAAATAAACACTTTAAAAAACATTGAAAATTACCGCTTTGTGCCACGTAAAAAATTATAAATAAAACAATGTAAAAAAAGGCAGTGTTGAGCTGGCTACAGAAAAAAGGTCCTCCTCCCTCCACAGATGCCTCCCCTCCCCCCTCCCCCCAACTATTTGTCTTTCTCCAGGCCGAGTTGTTTCAGAGACGGAAATGCCTCGTGCGATGCGTTCGCTTCTAAAACGTGTCATTGATTTGAAATTGTGTGAATATAATATTTTGAAAAAATCGATAAAAATATGGAATTAATTGATATGTATTGTAGTCTCACGATATATTTTGTTGCATAAAAATTAATCTCTAGTATCAAAGGAAATGGTGGGGGGGGGGGTATTATGATGACGGTGTGAAGTTTAACATCCCAGTCGAAGAAATGGATAGTTGGAATGCCGTATGAGGCACGTTCACTTCTAAAAGGTAATGCTAATGCTATAAAATAAACTGATAACATAGACATTTATTTTAGCCAAAAAAGACTGTGTCTCTTCAGTAGAGGGGTTTTCAAGCGAATTGGGATGCAAAACTATCACTCTAGTCAACGGAATGCCGAAAAGCTAAAATTTAAATGTTTTAGAACTAGCATAAACCAATTCAGATATTGAATCTGCTGTTTCAGAGGTGGGAATGCCGTATGAGGCAAGTTCGTTTCTAAGAGGTACTGCAAATGCTATGAAATAAACTGATATAATATACATTTATCTTAGCCAAAAAAGACTCTGTTCTCTTCAGTACAGGGGTTTTCAAGCGAATTGTGGCATAAAAGTATCATTCTAGTAAACGAAATGCCGAAAAGCTAAAAGTTTAATGTTTAGAATTCCAATAAATCTATACAGATATTGAATCTCCTGTTTCAGAGGTGGGAATGCCGTATGAGGCACGTTCGTTTCTAAAAGTATCATTGATTTGAAACTGGGGGAATAACGCCTTTTCCAGCCTTTATTTTTATCGTGTTTTTTTTTTCAACTCCCTTTTTCTATGTTTTTCATATTGTTTGTCAATTTTTTTGAAATAATAAAACTTTTATACAAAATGTCTGTTTTTCAAGATGTATTCTTTAGCACAAATAGGTAAACTTCGAAAGGTTAAATTTTCCTTTTTTTTAGCACTGAGGACGACTTGGCGGAGGTCCTTGTCGAAATATTTGCTTATATTTTGTCTTCTTCAAGGTTCGCCACTGGCTGACAAAATCCTCGTTTTTTCTCCCTTTTTGATTTTATTTTTCATTTTGTTAGTTTCTTTCCTCTCTGAGTCTCATTTGTCATGTATAGCCAGTGTGGTCTAAGAATGTATCTAGGCTTTCGACCGTGCTGATTCCAATGGTATACTTAATCAATGATATATTTTAATCAGACGCAATTTTTGAGGTGTTTCATACTTTTTTTCGAAATCCTCCTAAAATTCTTTTCAAAATAAACTTTTATTTTTAAGACATACCTAAATAAGAGTTACCATTCCTGAATCAGTGTCAGATGGCAATTTATTTTCACTAGGTAGTTTTTTTTCTAAATGTGTTTTTCAACTTTTGTTTACTATGAGCTTTGGTTCACTCTTTACTAGGTTGTAGCTACCGCTGCGTAATTTACTTAATTAACTCAAGTTTGCGTTAGTTAAACTTGCTCCTAACGCAAGTTTAACGGTTCAACCTATTTTGCACCCCCTATTCTTTTTTTATCGAATCAACCTATTTTGCCCCCCCCCCCCAAAAAAAAACCTGGATCCGCCCCTGGTACAGACAAGAGTGCAAACGCTTCACCCAGACTTGCATTATTTTGAGGGTGTGTTTTCGGATTGGGTGGGTGAAATTTTTGATAGGATGAAGGGGTATAGTGAAATTGGAGTGGGTTATTGGCTTTACCTATAGAAAAACTAGAACTTAATGTTACTAAATTTAAAAGGGAATTTGTTTTACGATGTGGGAGGGGGAAGGGGGTGCAAGATATAATGCGAATTTGGGGGATATTAAGGGTGTACAACACTTCCGTTTCGACACGGGCTTAGAGTTTTCAAATATTCCCTCCTTGTGGCGGGGCATAAACCCCAGAAAAGGGACGTTAGTAAGACAATGTTGGACGATTTGGCAGTGAATGGCGGTGGGGAGGGGGCAGAGCTTTCTAAAGTAGATTTTAGTTGTTTAAAGGGGCAATATCCTATTACACTCAAGAGGATTGACATTTTTGAAAGGGCGAATGAAAATTTGAAAGTTGGGGTTACAGTTTTACAATTTGACAAAGAATATGAAGAAGGGGGACTTAGTGATAAAAAAGGAGTAATATATTCCGTAAGGGCACCGTCCATTGAATCAGTGAAACATTAGGTATGGCTTCTTTACGATCCTGCCAAAGATCCTTATTCAATTGGACATTTCTTTCCTATCCCCCATATTAAGAGGGTTTTAAGTAAAGGTAAAGGTTATACTTCACGTCATTACTGTCCAATGTGTCTATCGGGTTTCCATACCGAATTAAAATTAAAAAATCTCTTGAAACACCGTAAGCGTCATGGTTACCAGTCTGTGGAAACCCTTTCAGGGGACAATGCCACCTTGCGGTTCTAAAGCTCTCAGAATACGCTGTTGCAGAGCAACAAGGTTTCATTGGAAATTGAGGCTGCGCTCATGGATGTGTACGGTCCCTCCAATTTGAATCGTGTTAAAGGACATGAAGCTATTGCAATCTCTTTTGCGCACGCACTAAGACATTCAAGTAATACAATGCAATTAGTAAATTTTGTTGATACGTTGGGAGGGGAGGATTGTGTCGGCGCAGCTATGGTTGCACTTATTAAAACAGCAAATGATACACTTTCACGGCTGCACCATACACACTATTCAATGAATCTATCACCGGAAGACGAGTTGGCTATTAAAAATCTAGACATGTGTTGGGTTTGTAAGACAAAAAAATGAGGGGGATGTGAAATCCCGCACCCATGATCATTTATGGCAAAAAAATTATCAAGGGGAAGTAACTTTTGAGGGGTTGCGCATAAATCGTGTAATGTAAACGTGAGACAGCAATACTTTTTACCAGTTTACATGCACCATTCCAACTACGATTAGAAATTCATACTACCAGCGTAGGCACGATTGCAAAAGGGTGAAGTTGAAGATGGCGCATTGGTAGATGAGTAGATAGTGTAGATGGCATGGGTAGATGGCGCATAGGTAGATGGTTCTCCAGGGGAAGTAACTTTCGAGGGTTGCGCATAAATCGTGTAATTTAAACGTTAGGCAGCAATACTTTTTACCGATTTACATGCACAATTCCAACTATGATTAGAAATTCATATTACCAGCGTTGGCACGATCTCGGAAGGGTGAAGTTGTAAATGGTTCATGGGTAGATGTTACGTTTTTCATACAATATTATACCAAAATCATCTGAGAAGTCGATAATCTTTGAATATAAATGGAAGGCAATGGATAACGGTAAAGTGTACTTTAATAAAAACCGTTTCCTTGATTCTTTTTGTTTTTTCCCCGAATTTCTAATTAAACTGATTAAATTACAGAAAAGCGACGATATTGATACTTTCCCCCTCCTCAAACAGCACTCTCCAGATGAGGAACTGTATGATTTATTAACATTTAAGGGTGTATACCCACACGAGTACTGCAGCTCCGCCTCGAGGCTAAATGAGGAACAATTACCACCCATCACAGAGTTTTATGATTCACTTTGCAATCGTCAATGCACCACTGCCGATTATGAATTTGCCATGAGGTTTTGGGCAAAAGAAAGGTGGAAAAATGGGTGAGATTTTTGTAAAATGTAGCTGGCAAGTGATGTTTCGATGGTGTTGGATATTGTCTGTAAGAACACGGACAAAATTCACGAAGAATTTGGGTTGGATTTTGGTATTATTTTTCCACTCCCCATCTAGTAATGAATTTAATTGTTAAAATTAGTAAAGCTGAAATAGGTCAGATCACCGACGTAGATCAACATCGGTTTGTAGAAAGATCCATGAGGGGAGAATATGCTTTCCACGAGAATCGTATCCTTGAAACCAACCCGACTGGGCAACGCACCGGTGAAAAGTCAAGCGCCATTTTCTTGGATATGAATTCTCTTTATCCGTCGGCAATGTACACCTTTATTTGCCGTGTGGGAATTACCAATGGCTTGACGATCCTTCTGCTCCAGGTTTCCCCAACATTCACTCTGTTGAGGAAAATGAACCACAAGGATGGTTTTTCGAAATTTACGGTGAAATACCTCTGGAACTCCATGGCTCGGTAAAGGACTTAGTTTTTCTATTGCGTAAATAGACCGGTGTCGAGAGGCTCTTTGAGTCCCTACAATTTATCATTAGTTGAAAATATGGGTGTGCATTGGACACCTTCAAAACAAAAGCTGATTGCCGA
This sequence comes from Artemia sp. Qi Xiang Cuo, assembly GCF_049724085.1. NCBI lineage: Eukaryota > Metazoa > Arthropoda > Branchiopoda > Anostraca > Artemiidae > Artemia > Artemia sp. Qi Xiang Cuo. Next base: position 47,093,802 of record NC_142796.1, read on the forward strand.
TCTTGAGCCGAAACGGAATATTGTTAAACACCACGTTCTTTTGCGGTGGAGGCTGGCCAACGGTTTCAATGTCACAAACATTCATAGAGCCCTCCAGTTTGATCTAAAGCCATATATGAAGACATTTATTGACACCTTTGTCAACAAACAGTCTCAAGTAAAAAGAAAGCTCCAAAAAGAAATCTTTAAACTTATTTGAAATTCGGCCTCTGGTAAAATGTGTGAGAGTGTGCACAACAGGAGTCGTTGTAACCGACCCAAAAGAATGCACCCTAATCATTGCGGATTGAAACTTCACATCATTCATGATCATAGACTCTACTATGGTCCTATTACATGGAAAAAAGAGAAATGTAGTACTAAATAAAAATATTGCCACTGGCACGGCCATGTTAAAAATTTCGAAAAAACTCATGTTGGAGTTTTATTACAATGTGTGAAAGTGACAATGGCCGGGGATGGGACAAGTTCAGGTGTATTATGGAGACACCGATTAACTGCTGCTGAAAATTAAAACAGATGATATGTTAAATGATTTGAAAAATGGAGAGTACATTAGCTCCCGAATAGATTACACCAACTGGGATGAGTCCATCTATCTGGAGCTGGTCAAACGCCAGGCCCCAAATAGGTTGCTTAAATTGAAATTGGAGACGGGGAGCGACTTGGTATCAAATGGTGTCTTTCCCGGTCCTAAGGTGTACTGTGCGGAAATGCACAATGTGGTTACCAAAAAAGTCTGCAAGAGGGTGCCGTCATACTATGTAAAAGAAAATTTCACCAAGAGTGTTTATAGGAACTGTATAGAGAATAATTCAGTTCCAAGAGCGAGTGTCATGGCCATTCTCTCTTTAAAATATAGAAACTATACATTTCGGGTTGAAAAAAATGCCATGTCCACTATATCGGACAAAGTCTATGTACGTACTGCTGGTGTGAAGGTACTACCACAGGGTCACTACCTGACTTCAGATTTCTTTAAATTCGTAAATTATAGAAAACAACTTGGTCTGGATAAAGCCTTATAGTTGAGGGAGGGTAGGGGGACCGTCTGTGGGAGGAGTACAATCTAGTCATTTTTCCAGTGTTTTCTATATTTATTTATTTATTATTTTTTTCGTTGCGTAAAGCGGTAATTTTCAAGTGTTTAATTTTTAAGTGTTGTTACTAGCCCACCACCGGCGTACCTTCCGTCCGCTACAGGTGCCGGTCCGGCCGCGGCATCGTCCGCTGGCCACCACGGTTGTCGGCCCAGGCACTGCGTTCGCTGGCCTTCGAGGGAGGGGATCACCCCTATCATAGGTATATCCAAGTGCATATTTGGGGCTCATTGTAAATACATTCAAGTGTTTTAAATGTTCAATTGCCAAAGTAAATATTTATTTTTGTGCTTTTTTCGCTGCAATTGTAAATAAATTTGTATATTTGTCAATTAAAAAAAACATGCATTCTATTTCCTTTGAGTATTTATTCAACAGATTGCGGTTAGGTTAGTTGCATTTTGACAAAGGAGGAGTATGTTTCAATTTAAAACAACATTCAGACCTTTTCTTTAAGGACCATCCATGTCCTGCAAAACAATACTTTTAACGAAAATAATTCAAAATCGTGATAAAATGTTTTTAGAGAAGCCGAAAAATATTAATTATTGCTATAGTGTATGGCAATAATCTTATGACAAAATAAAGAGCATTGATCCAAGCATAAAATTCATACAAGTAATTCACGTGTTTACTAGCATTGTGCCAAACTCGTAGTTGATTATTAACGATTTAGTTGAATCTATTGAAGAACGGTCGCAGGAAATGTTACAATTATTCATGGTCCGGTCACATCACGAAAAAATATCTGTAACTGTTGTGCTCCATAATCTTTTTCATCAGAGTAAATGTATGAGAATACTTTCTTTGAATTGTATTTACTATATCATCTATAGAGCGGTTTACGATTCAAGTTCTCTTATAACTCTAAACAAACAAATATACCCTGGCGAACCCAACTTTTTACTTTCGGCGTACAATCAACCTACTAATTAACCCTATGAATACATTTTATTGGATCAAAATCAAAACACGCCCGGAGAGTTGCGTGTAGTCACTGAAATTTTCAATAATGAAATTACTGTATATCTACATGTGAATAGTAAAAAGGTCATTAGTCACTATCATAACGCTGAAGAAGCTACATGAACCCCAAAAATTATTTTTCCGTGTTAGCCAATTCAAAACCGCGGCTTAGGAAAGCGATACTCAAACAGGGCATTGACAAGGAGCTTATTAATCTCTTGTCGGAACTTTGTCTAAATCTAACGGAAGATAGTGTTCAACTGTCAGATGGGGTTAGACAACAGACAAAAGCAACATCGGTCACTTGTACGTGCTCTAGCTTGCAAAAAAACAAATTGTAAAAGAAAACGTCTTGTTCAAACGGGTAGTAATTCCTTTTCATTGTTATTACCGATAATTACTGGACTTGTAAACACTATTCTTTAGATAAAATAAAAGTTCAAAAAAGGGATAAAATCCTTTTTAATAGACAGTGTATAGAAATTCCCAAAAAACACCAGATATTTCGGTCATATATGCAGTGACCGTCATCAGTAGTAAAACTAAGCTAAAACAATTTAAAAACAAAAGTTTATATACGAAATCAAATAAAACTACATATTTTTTAATTCTCTAATTCTTTTCAAAGCAAAGGCGGAAGCTAGCCTCTTTGACCTTCTTGGATTCGGTTCATTAGCGTTCAATGATATGACATTTGGAAAAAGGTCAACTACATTGGGCGAATTGATCTTTACTCTGTCAGATTTAATAAATTATCATAGATAGAGTTCAGCCCAAATTCACCTGTATCCCGATTCAAAGCAATATTCTTGAATAAGATTTTCTTTATTTCAAGAGTTTTACGAAAATTTTGCTTTAAACCCCGATCCCTACAAATCAAAGAGAGATTCTCGAACAAAATAAAATGGTCTGGAAAATTGAAAATTTGTTCTGAAAGGGCTGAAGTAAAATCTTCAGACTTAGAATCTTGCTTTAAAGCCGAAGAAATAGAATCTTTATGCTGTAATAATCTCATTTCCACACTCTGGTTAGTACGTCCCACATATGAGCTTCCGCAAGTACATGGGATCTGAAAAACTCCACTTTGTTGCCCCAATGAAGTTAGATCCTTCCCAGAATTTAGATAACTACCCAAAGTATTATTACTCTTTAAAGCTACCCTTAGACCATTACTCTATAAAATTCTTTTAAGTTTTTCACGTAGCCCGGGTACATATGGTAAGGAAGCCCGGGTACAAAGTCTGGTTAGTACGTCCCACATATGAGCTTCCGCAAGTATATGGGATCTGATAAACACCACTTTGTTTCCCCAATGAAGTTAGATCCTTCCCAGAATTTAGAAAACTACCCAAAGTATTATTACTCTTAAAGCTACCCTTAGACCATTACTATGTAAAATTCTTTTAAGTTTTTCACCTAGCCCGGGTACAGAGGAACAAAAAACATCCTTCTCCCGAGTTGTCTCCAAGACTTCCTTAGAAATCTCTAGGAACCGTTTTATTCCTTTTGAAAAAGTCTGGTTAATTAACCACTCCGGATACATGATGCTTATTAGTACAAGTTTTTGTCGGTTTTTTTGTAAATTTTAAAATCCTGACTATTTTCATTTTTCAAAAGAAGATCAGGAAAAGGAAGTTTTCCATCCTCTTCTAATTCAACAATGAACTTTAAATCCCCCCCCCAAACACTTAAGATGTTCCAAAAATCCTTTTAATTCCTTCTCCCCATAATCCCTGGAAAGGCGAAAGTCATGATTGGATGATCTTTCTTTGGAAAGGCGAAAGTCATGATTGAAGTGATTTTTTCCTGTTTGTTGAATAAAACAAAAGTCACTTACACTAACCTTTTTTTGATGTAAGATTTTGCAGGGAAAGTTTATCTCTCACTATTAAACCTCTTTTTCTTTTTTTATCCTTAATAATGTGATTTAAAGTCTTGAAATGTAAGCTTCGTTCAAACTTTTCTTCCTTGAAAGTGCCCAAACGTAAGTTGAATTTTAGTGAAGGTGGCACAATTCTCATCTTCTTACATCGTAGAAGAAAATCCCGCTGGTTGATAACATGTGACTTTTGTTTTGTTTTATTCAACAAACAAGAAAAAATCACTTCAATCATGACTTTCGCCTCTCCAGAGAAAGATTGCTGAAAAAGTTTTTGAAATTATCAGCAAATAATGCGGTAATACCTTCGTCAATTCTTGGACCAGGTGTGGTTAATTTTTCATCAAGAACTTTAACGATACAAGAACAATCAGTGCTTGAAAAGGGTTCGAAACTTTGTTTTAAACCGGATAAAGTCCCCGTGGAAGACATTATCTCTTCAACAGAAACATCTTTGCATAAAAATGCAAATCTAATGAAAGATGTTAGCTTAGTAAGAGCTTCTACCGTAAAAACCCTATCTAATTTTGTATTGAAACCGGAATTTCCTAGTACGACCATCAAAGACATAGGAATTCTTAAAAATTCGAAAAAGGATGGTTCAATTACCATTACGAAGGCAGATAAGAGTAAAACTCTAGTTGTCATGAATACTGAGGACTAGGAATCAACATTAAGAAGTTTACTAAATGAAGAAAAAACATACAAGAAGCTATCGTATAATCCAACAGACTTTTACAAACAAGTTTAAGAATGAATTAAAGTGTTTAAAGGATGATGGAAAAATAATACCTCAACTTTATTACAAATGCCTGCCACGCAGTTCTTTGTGCCCTAAATTATATGGACATCCCAAAATTCATAAGCCTAACCTACCATTACGACCAATTGTGTCAAGTAAAAGGTCTTCAACAAGTGTTTTAAGCAAGTGGCTAGTGTCATTCTGTAAACCACTTTTGTTTACACAAATTTCGTATATTAAGAATTCTTTGAATTTGGTTGAAAAACTGAAAAAAGTAGAAATTTCTTCGAATTCTTTGCTTTCAAGCTTCGAAATTATATCAATGTACGCAAATATTGATGTAGAAGCAGCCGAATTTCTTCTAGAAAGAAAGATGTAAAGAAATTTGGATTTAATTAGTGGCAAAACAGATTTAGAAGTTTCTGTAATTATGTATTTAGTGAGGTTGTGCAATGAGTTTTCTTATTTTTTTAAATTCAGAGGGGAGTTTTTCGAACAAATAAATGGTTTACCAATGGGGCCCCCTTATCCCCTTTATTAGCTAATATTTTTGTGGAGAATATTGAAACAATTGCGTTAGATTCATATTTTTTTAAACATATTTTTTGGGGCCGGTTTATGGATGACATAATTTCAGTATGGGATTTTGGGGAGGAAGACTTAAAAGGATTTTTGGAACATCTTAATTGTTTGGGGGGATTTAAAGTTTACTGTTGAATTAGAAGAGAATGGGAAACCTATTTTTCTTGATGTTCTTATTTTGAAAAATGAAAATAGTCTGGATTTTTAAATTTACAGAAAACTGACAAATAACAATAGATTTTTTTCTTATAGTTCCGGTCACGCTCGCCAACTAAAAATTGGTTTGATCATTTCTTTAACTGACCGGATCTTTAGTTTTTGCTCTCCATCATTTTTTTAGGAGAATTTGTCTTTTCTAAGGAAAATACTAATAAGCATCATGTATCCGGAGTGGTTAATTAACCAGACTTTTTCAAAAGGAATAAAACGGTTTCTAGAGATTTCTAAGGAAGTCTTGGAGACAACTCGGGAGAAGGATGTTTTTTGTTCCTCTGTACCCGGGCTAGGTGAAAAACTTAAAAGAATTTTACATAGTAATGGTCTAAGGGTAGCTTTAAGAGTAATAATACTTTGGGTACTTTTCTAAATTCTGGGAAGGATCTAACTTCATTGGGGAAACAAAGTAGTGTTTATCAGATCCCATATACTTGCGGAAGCTCATATGTGGGACGTACTAACCAGACTTTGGAAATGAGATTATTACAGCATAAAGATTCTATTTCTTCGGTTTAAAGCAAGATTCTATTTCTTCGGTTTAAAGCAAGATTCTAAGTCTGAAGATTTTACTTCAGCCCTTTCAGAACATATTTTCAATTGTCCATACCATTTGATTTTTTTCGAGAATGTGTCTTTGATTTCTAGGGATCGGGGTTTAAAGCAAAAATTTTCGTGAAACTCTTGAAATAAAGAAAATCTTATTCAAGAATATTGCTTTGAATCGGGATACAGGTGAATTTGGGCTGAACTCTATCTACGATAATTTATTAAAATCTGACAGAGTAAAGTTCAATTCACCAACTGTAGTTGACCTTTGTCCAAATGTTATATCATTGAACGCTACTGAACCGAATCCAGGAAGGTCAAAGAGGCTAGGTTCCGCCTATTGCTTTGAAAAGAATTAGAGAATTAAACAATATGTAGTTTTATTTGATTTTTTAGATAAAATATCGTTTTAAATGGGTTTAGTTTAGTTTTACCACTGACGACGGTCCGTGCATATGTAACCGAAATATCTGGTATTTTTTGGGAATTTCTATACACTGTCTATTAAAAAGGATTTTATCTCTATTTTGAACTTTCATTTTATCTTCATGGAAAGGCAGTGTGTTCTCTGAAATTATCTACTATTCTCTAGAAATGGTTAACCCTATAAATTGACGTCTATTGAACTTGCTCTTTCACCGAAAGACCACTTTGAAGATAATCTTGATAAATAGATTAACAATGAAACAATTGCCGATGATGAAAAATTAATTTTTCTTCGAAACACCCTTCGAGGTATCAACAAACATAAATCTTATCGTCAAAAACTGCTCAAAGTAAATTTCATTGATCAACCTTCTGAAAATAGCGAAAGTTTTGACACTTTGAAAACACTGAAAAAAGAAGATTTGTTAACAAATGTTTAAGATTTGTTGCTTCCATCGTATAGTGAGCAAAGTAAAAGACTCTTGATGTATCTCGCAGAAAATGAAGAAATTGATGAGGAAAAGAATGAAGTTCTAATCCAGGGCAAGAGTTACAATTTAATGATTTGTTATCGGATCTGATTGCATATCGTAAAAGACACGATTATATTGACAGTCATCTATATAATTTTGTAAAGTCGTCAAATTTTCCCAAAAGTCTTATTAGCAATAAGCAAATTCTAAAGATATTAAAATAACGTAGTCCATCAACAACAACATTAAAGATAGAAGATGATGATTTTAAATCTTTCCTTGAAAATACTAGTACACCTAGTAGAAACATCGATTTCATGACAACGCCGATGGTAGCTAGACAAAAACGAAGACGTATTGACTCGCCCAGTAGTATGAAAAAGGGTAGCGGACGGTTCACACCGTGTATACGTTCAAAAATAGATGAAGTTTTGAAAGGTGCTTACGAAAATAATGGAAAACCAGGAAGTTTAAGTTCTCCCACTGTACTTGCTCAGGTTACCTAAATTAAAAAGAAGATAGCAAAAAAGTATTTACAAAAGGAACCCAGTTATACTCTTCATCGAAATCATAG
>NC_142796.1:47101805-47121805 GCF_049724085.1 Artemia sp. Qi Xiang Cuo
CTGAGAAGGATGCATGTACTTCCGGTATCCTATTCCAGGACACCTTGACATTCACCCCTAGCATGCACTTGTCCAAAACAACAATAATAAATAAATCCCTCAGGCCTAAAGATTAAAGAAACCATAATGTTTCTTAATTCCCCCCTTCGTGAATCAATAAGTTCCATAGCGATTATGTAAATCAATTTCTCAGGTTAGGCTAGCCAAAGAACAAAGAAACCATGTTTGTTTCTTAATACCCCCCTCGTGAATCAATAATTTCCCCTAGAAATTATGTAAATCTAGTTTAGAGGCTAGGTTCACCTAAAGATTAAAGAAACCATAATGTTTCTTAATTCCCCCTTGGTGAATCTATAATTTCCCGTAGCGATTATGTAAATCAAGTTCTCAGGTTAGGTTAGCCAAACAATCTCATAGCATTAGCGTCGAGCATGTCCATTCTCACTGACAACGAACAGACATAAATCATCCATATAACAGACATGAAAAACATCAAATAAATCGAACAACACACATAACCATCCATAAAAACAGACAAAAAAATGTGAGAAAGTTCCTGTTTTTCAAATTCTCACTAACAAAAACCATAAAACATCCATAATTTGATGTTGACAACCATGAAAAACATCAAATAAATCGAATAGCACACATAACCATACATGAAAACAGACAAATGTGACAAAATTCCTGGTTTTTCAAGTGAGAAAATTCCTGTTTTTTCATTCTCAGTGAGAAAACCATAAACCACGTGGTACGTACCGGGCTGGTACCCCCCATTCTACTATTAGAGGGTGTGACTATCGAAAAACTAAAGCCTTTTACCCTCTGCATATATTACAAGCAGATTTTTTGACTCTAGACGCGATTCAAAGACGTCCTAATAAACCCAACAAGTATATTTTACTTGCAATAAGTGTTTTTAATCGCTATGCATATCGCGGCTGCTGCGTGCACACCTCGTATAGTTGATTTTTACTGAAAATGACTTTTTACATGCGTCCGATGCAGTTTTTCATGCCGCGTCGTCTGGTGGCAACAAAAAAATTCTATCTCTAATAAATTCGTGGCAAAAAAAGAAAAACACACCTCGTAATATCTTTGATAACTTTAATCCTTAAATACAAGTTGTGTGCAGATAGACTTCATAAGCTTTTATTTATACAAGGTGTGCGCTTGGGCCTATCTGGCTGCATCAATTTATACGTGGTGTGCTTTTGGTTGAGTATTCTCTGTGGCTTTTAATACGAGTTGTGGCGGCAATCTTTTCACATAGTTTCATCAGCATCATCATTGTTTACAAGAAGAAGTTTTGATTTTACAATGAATAAGAGAGGATCTTTGCATTATGGCGAAAAAATGGTGATAGATGCACTTAGGAAGAAACAAAAGGTTTGATAATAGATTTACAACCTAAGAAAAGCTCTCACTGAATTGCTGATTTCACTATAATTTCTTGAAAACCAGGGTGGATACTTACTAAAGTTAAGTTCAGACCAATCGGAAAACAAATAGGGAAAACGAAAAGGGAACACGAGAAAGTATTCGAACACTCAATCCCTTATGGAAGGAAGCAAACATTTCAAATTCAGAAAGCATGAGTGACTCAGAAACTATATCCTTGGCAGCATTTTCGGTTGCTATAGTTACTTCAATTGGCCAGACTCTCAGGAATCAGTTAGGTAAAAAGAAAAATCAGGTTTTACTTTGCAGATGATTTATCCTAGACATGTCTTAATGAATTAGAATTTTGCGCTTCAAAATTCCCGTGAATCCCATTCGGTTCGCAGGAAAACGTTGAAAAAAATACAACAGAAAAATGAAGGCTCCTGCAAGAATTTCCATAGGGAATGATGGGAATCCCGTTCGTGTGAGCTTACCTTAATTCCTCTGTTTAAGCAGTGTAGCACACTAGCTGTTTTCTTTCATGGCACATCAACGTATATGTTAGGTAGGATAGGATAAGATATTTATTTTAAAATATCTATCATAAGCCCCGAAGGCCCGAATTCATATTTCGGAGTCATAAAACCAAAAAAATAAAATACAACTAAAACCTAGCACAACAACTATAAAAGATGGCAAACCAATGCCAAAAAACGACAATAAAAGAATGGCAAAATCATACATTAGTCCAAAAAAATAAGCGGCAAAATGCCTGAAACTGAAAAAGGTAAGAACTAAAAAACAGTGAAATAAAATTACCGCTAAAAAGGTTTAAAAGATTACATATAAAAAAGGGAGGAAAGAAAAAAAATCGAACGAACATAAACTTGGGTATCACCAGTACCAAAAAAAAGAAAAAAGAAAAACTAGGGGTTTATTTTATCCATAATGAAGGGTACAAAGAATATTTCATACCTGGAGGTCAAGCAACGGATAGCGGACAAGATATGAACTGGTTCAGAAACAGCAAGTGGCAGGTGGTGTCTGGATGGGGAGTGTCTTTTGGGTAAAATGTTTTCCGTGCGAGGGTTGCATTTTTTGCCAAACGAAGGCACAAAGTTCCTCTCCTGTGCTCAAGAGTTTCCAGCTTGGCTTTTTTTAGAAGGAGCGAGTATGGTACCTTAGATTCTTTAAAAATTATTCTCAGGGCTCTTTTTTGCATAGATTCAAGTTTTTCTGATTCATCGCGAGAGATGCCACGGTGTCAAACCGGACAAGCATACTCAAGATGTGGGCGGACAAAGGAAGTATAGATTCTTAAGGAATGGGATGGGGGACACTAAATTTATTCAATAGCTTAAGGAGAGACATGGACGTATTAGCTCTATGGACAATATCTTTAATGTTGATATGCCATTTTAAATTAGAGTAAATTTTAACACCAAGTAATTTAAAGGAAGAAATATAAATATTTGGAGGGATAAGATTGCAGAAAAGGGGTGAGGTTTTAAGGAAACATATTGGCATTATCATAGATTTAGAGCGGTTTACTCTCATGTCTACGTCTGCAGCGTCATTTGCAATATCATTGAGGATGCTCATGGGGCTGCTTACTAAGTTTCTGTAGCAGGTTTCAAAAACTGTTGGGTCATCCAAAAATTTCCATCTGTCGGGAAATTCCTTAGCGAGGCTATTTATCATGACAGAAAACAGGATGGTGCTAGATGTTTGTGTACTATGCCCTGTTTCCTAATCATGGTACATGAGCTTCTAGTACCCAAGCAAGGTTCTCCAGGCGGGCTCCAGCCAGTCAGGAACACAGTATTTTTTTTTATTTTCAAAAATATTTCAGAGTTTCGTTTAGTATGGCAGTAATTCAAAATGAATTGTACTAAGTCAAGCAGGATTATGATTTCCATCTCTAACCTCGAAAAGTTGCTGGAGTTGTGTTTAACATGGCTGTAATTCAAAATTGAATCGTCATTAAGTCAAATGAGATTATTATTTAAATATCACTTGACTTAATGGCAACTCAATTATGAGGCCGTTGAAGGTTACATTACCCAGCTATCTGGGAACTAGGACTCTTCTGTTTCACAATATTCGTTTTGGTAATATTATGCTACCCCTCTACAGATACTGAAACCCTCTGACAGGTTCCTTGGGAAAAGATTTCAGACCCTCGAACTTAGTACACTACGCCTATCAATGAGAGGGTCTCAGTATATATAGATGGTGTGTTGTTGAAAATGGTGTTCCATTACACTGTTTGTATGGACACCTTTTTTTCCTTTTTTTTTGAGCTTGTGGTTTCTTAAACCAACGCATTAAACCAACGAGTATTTTCATTTTCAGATGGAGAAAGGTGAACATTTAAGCGAGAACTTGGAAACACCAGAACGCTCCAGCCAAATGTCAGCTTGGATCACTAATTCGCCCCTGAGAACAGTTCCAGCCTTTCAGGACCAGAACCCTGAAAATACATTAAGGACTGCATAATACTTCAGCAGAGTGGCAGAATGGGTTGCAAACTCTCCATTTAAAACATTTCCAGTTCTGGAACAATATGAAGATTCTGTACCCCTTGTGCCTTTAATCAGATTTGCATGTGACAGAGCCAGCCCTTAACCAGTAGAGGTAAGGGAAGAAGGAAGCCAGAGTGAGGTTACAGCAGATGAATATTTGGTCTTGGCTGAGCTTGCACCCCTTCTTCCATATAGCAGATTACAGAGCGCTTTAATTACAGAAGTTTGTGTTAATCTTTCGCTGCCAGAGCAAACCGATGAAGTTTTTAATGAAGCAGAGTTAGTTAATACTGAACTGAGTGGACAGTCCGTTTTATATACTGATCTGAATTCAAGATATGAACAGAAATATCAAATGAATCAAGACAAAAGTGTTGCTGGATAATCTCCTCTGTCTGAATCAGCGGATTCAGAAGTCTAGGAGATATTCCAGAAAACAGTTTGGACGCGGAAACAGAAAGCTCAATGATAAATAGTATTGCATCATCTAGAAAAAACAGGAACAAAGACAGATCAAAGCCAGGGGAAAATCGATTGAAAAATTATTATGCTAGATGCCAAGGAAAGGAATACGAAGGAAGAAAAGTACAGAACAGGAAAGATGGTGACAAGAAAGCTACTAAAGATTTAAAGCCTGAACGGAAAATTGGCCCTAAATGCAAACATTGTAGTGTCGATGCTAAAAACGTTCAATAATTCCTAAAAATGAGAGAAGAGTTTGTTTGGTAGCTTTTTGAAAAAAATGTCCTGGGAACAAAAGAAGGTCTACATAGCTACACTTGTCATTTACGACGATTGTGAAAAATTCAAGCAGGCTGATCTTGGCCCTTCTAGGAGAAAAGGAACCCTGAAATACAATTTGAAAACCTCAGAAGGGATGCTAAGAGTTTGCAAGCAAATTTTTTTGAGTACGTTTGGCATTGGCGAATGGCAAGTGAAGAACTGTTCTGATTAGGCAGTGAAGGATGGCATCCATCCATCACAAGATTAAATCACCCAGAAACCTCAATTCGATTGGATACTAGGAAATAACTTAGCTTTGCAGAAAGATATCAAAGTGCAGAGAAGTTTTTGGATGATCTTTCAAAGCTCCAATCCCACTACTGTAGAGCCTGGGACAAGAAAAAGTACTTTGACTATCCTTTTGGAACTGTTAAAGAGGTGTTTTACGTTCACAGGGAGTGAATGGGGAAAAGAAAAGCTGATTTTCTTGGCTATGACAGTCTAATACAACTATTGAAAGAGAAAGACATTGTGATTTTCAAGCCAAAAAAGAACCAGCGTGGCAGATGCATAGCATTTAAATTGAAGAATATCGCCAAACAGGAGTATTCTGAGCACATATCAAAGAAAGAAGAAGCTAGGATTGAAAAAAACAGTGACAATGACAAAGCCAAAGGGAGTTCATGGATGATTGCGGTGACAAGTCATGACATTGAATCTATGTTGCTTGTCCGAAAATAAAAACGTCGTCTCTCTACTACAGACGGAAGCTCGTTGCATATACCTGGACTTCTTACGGTCTTGTCAGGTTTGACACATTGGATATAGTATGGGATAAGACTGAAGGGCTGTTGAATGCATCGAAATTTGTTTTTTTTTTTGTTATTGACAGGTTGGAAGACCTGTTACGGTCATACCCAAACGCTGAGACTATTATTATGTGGAGTGATGGATGTTTATACCAGAACAGGAACGGATTTCTTTCTAATATACTTGTCCATTTTACTTCTATACATGGAGTGACAGTAATGCAGAAGTATCTGGAAAAAGGGTACAATCAAATGGAGTGTGGCAGTGTCCACCAGAAAATTGAAACCCGATGCAAAGAAAGAGCAATTTACATTACAACTATGTATGCATCTAAGATGAAGAATGCAAGTCGTAATCCTTACCCTTATCAAGTAAAACAGGTGAATTATACTTTTTTTAAAAACTACACTGGATTGAAGCATTACCCTGATTAAAGACCTAGATGTGAAAAGGGGGCCTGACTATCAACATGATCGTCGCTTATAAATACAGTCCCGATAGATCTGTTTATTACAAGCTCAGACAGACGGACGAATGGATAATTCTGCCAAAACAGACTTTGAAACAACCAAAACTTCGAATATATCCACTTGACGAAGGAACCCTTGTCCAGCCTTGATGCATGTAAATTAAACGATTTCATGGGGCTGCTGAATGTGTTTCCACGAGATACTCATTCTTTCTACAAGAGTATCAAAGTTACGTGATGCATTATGATTGTAAACCATTTTTGTTTTCTTCGCATAGCAGAATGATTTTGTTTTAAATAAAAATAGCTGATTATAAATCTATTGCCTATAACCTACAACTTTATTATACCCGACACACCTCGTAAACAGATTTTTAACCCTTAAGAACTTGTGCACACCTCGTGAAAATTTCTCTTTACCACGTTGAACCTGTACACACCACTTATATTTTGCAATTTCGAAGAAAGCCGGTTATCACACCTCGTATAAAGCAAATAGGAGCCGCGCACACCTCGTATGAGCTGTTTATACCACTTCAAATTGCTTATTATATTTAAAATTAATATCTGCATATAAAGGATATTTTTAGTCATGTGGATTTTTTTGGTATTTTCGTCTTAAAAATCGTACCAACAAGCCAGTTTTTATCATCTCCTGAACAATTTGATTTTTCCATCATACGAGGTGTGGACGCAGCAGCCATGATATGCAGTTCCATTGCAGTCAAAGAGTGTCAATGAATTAGTTAAAGCCCTTGAATCCATCTTTGAACAAGATTCATATAATAAAAATTCAAACAGACCGTGGAAGTGAATTTGTTAATCTACACGTAAACAAATTTTATTAATAAACAAATTTACATACATTTTTAAAGTATTTCACTTTTAGGGCACTGAAATTTATATTATAGAGGTAGGAAAGAGTATTTTCAACTAGAAAGTCATTCAATCGAGGATTGTTGCCATAAATCTTGAGGAATTCCATGTAACAATGTCCACGACTTCGAAAAATAAAATATAGTAGGGCATGAAAACCATAGATTTTCGTTGATAGATCTTATACCCGCTTCATATTTTGAATAATAGATTTTCCGCTCTGCTCAAGAAAATTTTTTATGTGAGGCTTGTACAAAACCCAGTGTCCGTTTAGATTTCTTCTTCTACGTATAGGTAATCATCAGAAACGATAAGTGACGGTAGCTCATCGGGATTCAACTTGTATTCATCTTGAAATGTAAAGTCAGGGTCACATTTTCTACAATATACTGTAACTTCATTTTTATTAAATCTCTTTGTAAAGTCAATAATACTACTCTGATTCATATTATAAACTTCACGTGTTTCAATTTGCTTATTTGAAGCAATGTCACGTACAAAGTTATCATATGAAGAATCACTTTCTGTAACAGCCAAATAAACGTCTGTAGGTTTAAAATCAAAGTAGGCAGTATCTTAAAAGAGATGTAGTAAAAACCAGACTCTTTTATTATTCCAGAAATTGAAGCGTAGATCAGGTTCTTCTGATCAAAATAGATTAGAGTTATGACGATACCAGTATTTTAAAAATAAACTGAACACACGCTAAGGATTTTTCGCAATCATATCTGGATAAGTGTTTTCCCATTCATCATATTTGTCATAGTGACAATTGGAACAAAGGAAACCTCTAGTACGAGAGTCACAAATCTCTTCGAGATTTGATTTACAGTCTTTAATTTGCACTGCATATCCTCTATGCAATTTACATGGATTGCATAATTTACACTTTTCATTATAGTCATCAGAAAAAGTACAGTTCTCACACTATGACCAGCTGCCCAATGTATACAAGCATAAAAGACATGTTTAATAATTTTTCAATGTTAACTGTCTTACTTCCAAAAAGAAACTGACTCAGGATCAATGAAAATGCCTCCTAGGGGTGTCAAAAAACATGTTTAGACATGATTTTGTACTAAATGACTGTCTAAGTAGTGGATAAGAGTAAAACCACAATATAATTTCGATTTGTCTCAGTTGATATATATATATATATATATATATATATATATATATATATATATATATATATATATATATATATATATATATACATAAATTGAGTAAAAGCTTGGAGACCACAATGACAAAGTTTCATACAATATTCCAAAGATGGGGAATCGATTCCCATTATATCGTTAAGGATTTCTCGATACAACATTTTTCTTTGAAGAGATAATTCCAGAAAGTCATCATCCAAAATTAGACATTTTTCCAATTTTACTAGATTACGGAAGCTTTTCTGATTCTCAAATCTATCCATTTTAACACTCTCACTAACATTTTTCTTTGAAGAGATAATTCTAGAAAGTCATCATCCAAAATTAGACATTTTTCCAATTTTACTAGATTACGGAAGCTTTTCTGATTCTCAAATCTATCCATTTTAACACTCTCACTAACAAATAAAGACTAACCGTTTTCTATAAAATGCTCTCTTCAATATATTTTGCCAGCGCATTTAATCCGTCTTATAGTCTCTGTATGTACACTATATTCACCTTAGCCGCAAAGCACAATTGTTCTTCCGACTTGAATTTGCTTAATGTTATAACATATCCAGCATAGATCTTGTCCCATTCTAGGGTTAGTCGGGAACCCTTTGTAATTTCCACTTCTACTTTAGGCACTCCAGGTTCCGTTTCATCAACACTTTCAATATTCAATAATGTATAAGCATCCATTTTGATGTTGACTATCTCACTTCCAAAAAGAAACTGAGTCACTATCAATAAAATGGCTTCTATCACCTGGAAACATGTTTAGACAAGATTTTCCTATAAAATGACCGTCTAAGGTTTTTAATAGAAAAACAACAGAGGGAAATAAAAACACCTGGATTCCAGGAAAGCCGTCTAGACTCCAACATAGGAAAAACACCTGGGAATTTTGCCTAGAAACAAGGCGTGCTCGGAATCTTGCCAGGAGTAGGAATCTTACCAGCCGACCGGTAGAAACAGGGGCGTGCTTGAACCTTCTGCTATGGGCGTGCTTGAAACTGGAACCCTGTCACTACTTTCACAAAGCAAAAATTCGTACAATCCCGTAGCAACCTCCATGGTTATTTCAACGGTAACAGTACAAATGACTAAATAGTGAACAGAATAACGATGAAGGGTTGTTGTCGCAGGATAGTTCTATTCTGTACACTCTAGGAAAGCTAGTTCAGTTTGGCATAAATATTGGTCCGATCAGTTCCTCATAACTTGGTCTCTTCCAGATGATTAAGTCACAATCACTTTGGTAAATGGACGAATCTCTCCTCTTGATTAAACAACAGTTAATCAAGACAAATCAGCAACTCTCGTGTCATCACCCATCGTTATTTCAACCGTCAGAGTGAAAACTGGCTAAATAGTCGAACAATTGATCATGATTGGTTGTTGTTGCATACTCTTACTCTTCCGTAAAGCTTAGAATAAATAGTTGAATTTGAGTAGTTCCTCGCGATTCGGTATCGTCCAAAGGAATAAGCCAGTATCGTCCATGGAAGAATCACTTCTCTTCATGACAAACAATTTCAGGAATCCCGTCTCACACTCCTCTTTCATTTGAACGCTCATTGATCAAATAAGCTAAATAATCGGACGGCTGATCATAACTGGTTGTAGTCAGGATTTCCATATCGACACACTTTAAGTCAAGTTGACACATTTCAAAGGACACACAAAATGACATAAAAGGGCGAAAAAGGGACCCTTTTTTAAATTCATGACATACAATGAAACATTTCTGAACGTGATATATATTTCGATACGAAAATTGTCATTTTTCACCGAAGTAATGCTTTTCCTCAGTTTTTTTTAGCATCCAGTTTGTGACAGAGATGTTGCAAGTAAAGGATTTTCTTCAATGTAAGGGATTTAAATGTTGATGAGTTTCGTGCTTTCATACTAGTAGTATGCTAGAATAAAGTCTGACCGGCCAGGTATCCTATCATTCCGAGCAGCCAGGTATCCCATCATTCCGAGTGGGCCCGTATACCATTACTCCTAATACACACATATCCTATCACTTCTATGACACAAATATGACGGTATCTCAACTTCCAGAGATAGGAATTATTTTCTCAATGAAAAGTTTTCAAAATAATATTTTAATTTAAAAAAAACATAAAAAAAAACAAAAACAAATTATTCTTTCGTAAGGTCAATGTTCGTCACTTCCTTCACAAAAATGACATCATGATAAATATCACTGATAACGGGACAACCCGCTCCGACTCGATTAGAGCCATGCCTGACTTCAGTCGTCGTCAAATTGCTGGGACTTCAGACTGGGTGTTAAACGTGACAACCCGCTCCGACTCGATTGGGGTCATGAGTGACTACACTCATCGTCGATTTGCTGGGATTTCAGCTAGGGTGTTAATAATGCCCCCCTTCACTCCTGGAACATGGAGTATGCATAAGACATTGAATTCAAGAATCAATCGCTCCATATTTATTTAAAGGAACATGTTGCTTACATCACACTTCATATTTTAATAATTAATACCAGAAAAAAAACCTTTTCAAATACGATTTTAGATATGAAGATTTTCACTTCTGGAGCTCTCGGCTGACAGGTTAAAAAGATCCCACCTGCACAGAGGAGGAAGCGAGGACCATTTAATGGTCCAAACTTCTTTTAGATCCCCTGCCTCTTCTAAAAAAAAGTACATCTTTAGTAACAGAAAAGTTTTAAAAGGGAAAGGACTGCTTCCTTTATTGATAATGATAAAAAAAAAAAAAAAAATCGAAAACCAAAGTAGCTTTCCAAAGAAAAGTAAAGAGTTGTATATTACCAAAGACATAAAATAAAGTTATATAATAATTCGAACGGTACTTTTCTGTTATAGCGCCTATGTTAAGTTCTTCATCTAAGCAGAACCTGTTTCCCTGACTAATCCTAACGAAAAATCACAAAATATGATGAAAATCTAATACCTTAGAAGCAAATTTGGGCTATATATTTGCACATTAAGGGGGGGGAGTAAAGTATAGTGGATCTGAATGCAAAATATGTTAGGTACAGTTATTCTGCATATTATGAAGTAAGAATTGTTTTCTAACTTCACACTGAGAAAACACTTTACCCCCCCCCCCTAATGTGTAAATATATCGCCCAAGTTATATATCTCCTATCTATTTTGTCCCTTGTCTTATCTCAAGCTAAGCTGAAAGAAAATAACGAAGAAACCTGTTCTACACTGCATCAGTGGATGAAGAACTTAACATAGGCGCTTTAACAGAACAATACCATTCGAATTTCAAACGAAGAGAAATAACTATAAACGAATAAACGAGACTAGAGAAATACTTTTTGCTGCTTTCAAAATCATTGGTTTTTCAAATGGCCCAACATTTAAATTAGTTTTTTTTAATGTTGGTCGTTGTTCTCGCATATTAACTACAAAAAAGTTGCTTATTTCCCAGTCATTGTGTTTTCCGTATGGTCTAAAATTTAAATTTATTTCCTTATTTTTAATTTTTTTTAAGTTTGTTTTAAAATATTAACCAAAGAAAACTTGCTTATTTCTAAATCATTGTTATTTTTTCGAACAGCCTAACATTTAAATTTGTTCCCTACTTGTTGTTTTTTAATTTTTAACGTTGTTTAACATATTAACGAAAGAAAAGTTACTTCTTTCAAAATAATCGCTTTTTTCGAATGACGTAACATTTATATTTGTTTTTGTTTTATTTCCATTCAACGTCGTTTTAGAATATTAACTAAAGAAAAGTTGCTTCTTTCAAAATCATATTTTTTCAAGTGGCCTAACACTTATTTTTTTTTTTTTTAATGTTTAACGTTGTCATAATATATTAACTAACGAAAATTTGCTTATTTCAAAATCATTATTTTTTTCAATTTTTTTTTTTTTTAATGTCTAACGTTGTTTTGGTACATTGACTGAAAAAGCTACTTCTTTCAAAATCTTTGTTTTTTTTATATCACCTAATATTCAAATTTACTTTTTACTTTTGTTTTAATGTTTGATGTTTAATGTTGTTTTAATTCATTAACTAAAGGAAATTTGCTTATATACAAATCATTTGTTTTCTAACGGGCTAACATTTAAATTTGTTTCATAGTTTGTTTTTAACGTTTAAAGTTGTTTTAATCTATTAACTAAAGAAAAGTTGCTTCTTTCAAAATCATTATTTTTTTCAAATGGCCAAAGGCCACAAAAAATTTGTTTCCTTTTTTGAATTTTTGACGTTGTCATAATATATTAACTACAGAAAAGTTGCTTCTTTCAAAATATTTATTACTTTTAAATGGACTAACACTTAAATTTGTCTCACGTCAAACTTTGTCATAATATTAACTAAAGAAAAGTTGCTTATTTCAAAATCATTATATTTTTGAAATGGCCTAACACTTAAATTTGTTTCCTTTTTTTAAATTTTTGACGTTGTAATGTATTAACTAAAGAAAATTTGCTTCTTTCAAAATCATTACTTTTTTAGAAAAATTAATTTTTTTTTCTAATGTTTAATAATAGCTATGGTAATTCTGGGAAGATGATCTTGTTTTACGTGCCCGGAAACAAAGTATATTTACTCAAGTTTTGACATATGAAAGCGTCAACTAAGATGACATGCTAAGTTGACCCACATCGAACAAAAAATGAATATGACATTCAAACAAGTGCGACGTGCCGACGCCTGGATGAAATGTCTAGTTACTTATTTTGTTCTTCTCAAAATGTTTTATTTACTTTAGATGTAATGCATGTCAGATTTACTTTAACTTTGACAACAATAGTAAATAGTCAAGAAATTTCTTCTAACGGAGAGAAGACTTGGATGACCCTTAAGACCAAGTTTCTCAAGAGTGTAAGATTTTAAAGAAAACATTTTATATCAGCTGATCTATTACACAAGGGCTGTTAAATGTTGAAGGTTGTTTTAATATATTAACTATAGAAAAGTCGCTTATTTTAGAGAAGTTTTGGTACTCCTGTATTAAACGCACTCTTTTATATAGAGCTAGTTTGGTCAATGCTAATGAAATAAAATAAAATAGGATGAATATATAATAGTTTAGAAACAAATTTGGGCTATATATTTGCACATTAAGGGGATGGGGGGTAAAGCATAGCATATATTATTACGTAACCTAACCTAGGTACCTCCCCTCCCTAAACCCCAAAAAACAACAGTTTAAATATCGTATACGCAATGAAAACCACGCTATACATTGTATTACCCTATAGCGGTGTCTTGAATTAAGCCGTCAAAGACAGATCTTTAGTGACTGGTTTCCATTGCAGTATATAAAAGAGTGCGGTTAATACAGGAGTACCGAAGTTTTTTTTATGTTCATTTTAATTTTGATACAGCAATTAAAGAAAAGTTGCTTCTTTCAAAATCATGGTTTTTAAATGGTTCAACATTTAAATTAGTTCTTTTTTAATGTTGGTCGTTGTTCTAGCATATTAACTATAGAAAAATTGCTTATTTCCAAGTCATTGTTTTTTTTTCCGTATGGTCTAACATTTAAATTTGTTTCCATTTTTTTTAACGTTGTTTTAAAATATTAACCAAAGAATTCCTAAATCATTGTTATTTTTGAACAGCCTAACATTCAAATTTGTTTCCTAATTTTTCTTTATTTAATGTTTAGTGTTGTTTAATATATTAACCAAAGAAAAGTTGCTTCTTTCAAAATCATTGCTTTTTTTGAATGCCGTAACATTTGAATTTGTTTTATTTTTTTACCATTTAACGTTGTTTTAGAATATTAATTGTACAAAGAAATTGAACAAAGAAAATTGAAACAAAGAAAAGTTGATTCTTTCAAAATCATATGTTTTTCAAATGCCCAAACACTTAAATGGGTTTCCTTTTTTTTAACGTTTAACGTTGTCATAATATATTAACCAAAGAAAAATTGTTTCTTTCAAACTCATTTTTTTTTTCTAATTTTTTTTTTTTTTTTTTTTAATGTCTAACGTTGTTTTAGTAAATTGACTGAAAAATCTGCCTCTTTCATTTTTTCTTTTTTTTAAGAGAAATAACTTTATTTACATAAATAATTACAAAATTCCAGAAGCCTGGTCATCCAGACTTTTCAGGCACTATTTCCTTTCAACTTAACATCCTCGCATCTTTTAAACAAAAAACAAACAAAAAAAAGACGAGACACCTCTCGCTCACTCAATTCTCCGACGGGTATCATCAATATTCACTACCAGTCCTCACACTGTTTGGCACTACTTGAGGTAAAAAAAAAAAGAAGAAGAAAAAACACACTAATCAAAATAATAACAACCAACACAATGGCCCCTTAGCAGCCTACGGAAATCGAGTTTAACCGTCTGGTCTAGAATCTCACCGTGTAGTCTTTCCCATGTTAACGGAAGCTGGTGTCTGAGCGAGAAGCCAGACCGAGTCGATAATTTCCTTGGTCGTTGAATCATACCTGTGTTACGAGTAACGTATTAATGACGTTCAGAAACGGAACAAAACATATTATGCAGGCAAACTGGTGCTACATTATTCAAAATATCGAACATTAACTGTGCTTTATAAAACTCAAATACACCAGAAATCGGTAGTATAAGTAAACTCTTATACAGATCCCTTACCGAAGAACGAGAGTCATTATCAGAAGGAATCCTGGTAGCCCCATTCTGGAGAACTCGTATCTGCCTAAGATGTACGATGAATGTGGACGACCACACTGAACAAAAATAATTACAAAGTAAATAGGGGTACTCCAACGAAAAATAACTAAGACACAATATTGTAACACGAAAGAAATTCTTTAATTTGCGCATCATTTCAGTATTTCACCGTACTTTTCCGAGATATCTGGGACGGACCAGTATTCAGGGTTGTTAACCATGGATAGTATTTCTTAGATCTCCCATAAATAATCCAATTAGATTTATTAAAATTGATAGCCAATTTGTTCCACGTCATCCATTGTTCAATATTATGCAGGTCACCTTCTAACGATCCGACTAACTCTTGCTCCGTACGAGCAGTAATCGTGAGATTTTGGTAATCTGCGAACAATACAAGGACCTTCTTTAGGCTTCTAAAATCTGAACTAAGGTCATTTGTTAGGCCCGTCACTGCGTTGCATAGGTCGTTAATATAAACAGCGAACAAAAGAGGGCCGAGCGGAGATCCTTGAGGAACACCACACTTGATTGGGTAACGGATAGACATAATACCTCCCATTTGCATAAATATTGACCTATCTGCTGGATAAGATTCAAATAGCTTAATCACATTACCACGGAAACCACAATTCCTAAGCTTCCCTAACAAAATCTGGTGGTCAGATTTCAAAATCATTGTTTTTTTGAATCACCTAATATTCAAATTTATTTCCTAGTTTTTTTTTATGTTTCATGTTTAATGTTGTTTTAATATATTAACTAAAGAAAAGTTGCTTATAAACAAATAATTTCTTTTGTAACGGTGTAACATATAAATTTGTTTCCTTAGTTTTTTTTTTATTGTTTAAAGTTGTTTTAGTAAGGCTTAAAGAGCTTTAGCCCTATTTCTGTCTGTGGTATTTTTTGTTCGTTTTAAGCTTAACATAACTATTCATTGTAAAATCTGTTCATTTTAGGTCTCGTTTATTCATTGATAGTTATTTCTCTTCGTTTGAAGTTCGAATGGTACTGTTCTGTTACAGCGCCTATGCTAAGTTCTTCATCCATTGACGCAATGTAGAAACGGTTTCTTCGTTAGTTTCTTTCAGCTTAGCGTGAGATAAGACAAGGGACAGAATAGATGGGAAATATATAATTTTGGCCATATATTTGCACATTAGGGGGTTGGGGGTAAAAGTATTTGTACAGAGTGAAGTTAGAAAACAATTCTTACTTCATAATGTGCAGAATAACTGTACCTAACATATTTTGCATGCAGAACCGCTATACATTACCCTACCCCCTAATTTGCAAGTATATAGCCCAAATTTGTTTCTAAAGTATTATAAAGTTTCTAGAGCATTATATTTTCATCATATTTTGTGATATTTAATTAGGATTAGTCAGAGAAACAGGTTCTACTTAGATGAAGAACTAAACTTAGGCGCTATAACAGGAAAGTACCGTTCGAATTATTATATAACTTTATTTCACTTCGTCTTTGCTTATATGTAACTCTTTACTTTTCTTTGGAAAGTTATTTGGTTTTGGAAAGTTTCTTTTTTTAAATTATCAATAAAGGAAGCAGTCCTTTCCCTTTTACAACTTTTTCTTTTATTAAAGATATTGTTTTTTAGAAGGGGGAGAGGATCTAAAAGAAGTTTGGACAACTGAATGGTCCTCACTCCCTCCTCTGTGCAGGTGGGATCTTTTTAAACTATCAGCTGTGGGCTCCAGAAGTGAAAAGCTTCATATCTAAAAACGTATATGAAAAGGGGTTTCTTTTTTTTTTCTGGTAATAATTATTAAAACATGAAATGCAATATAAGCAACATGTTTCATTGAATATATATGGAGCGATAGATTCTTGAATTAAATGTCTTATGCATATTCTATGTTCCAGGAGTGAAGGGGAGAATTATTATCACCTTAGCTGAAATCCCAGCAATTCGACGACAAGTGTAGTCAGACATGGCCCCAATTGAGTCGGAGCGGGTTGTCATGTTTATCAGTGATATCGATCGTGATGTCATTTTCGTGAAGGAAGTAACTAACATTGACCTTACGAAAGAATACTTTTTTTGTGTGTATGTTTTTATAATTAAAATAATATTTTGAAAACTTTTCACTGAGAAAATAATTACTATCTCCGGAAGTTGAGACAACGCCATTTGTCTCATAGGAATCATAGGATATGTGTGCATTGGGAGCAAGGGGATATGGGCCCGCTCGGACTGCATACTAGCACACTACTCACACTAAATCATTGTATATGTTTTTTATATGGATTTTTTCGTTTTCCTTATGTTTGATGTTAACTGGCCGTTTTGAAAGAGGTTTATAAAGTATCTTTTTCATCAATACTACAACTGGTAAAAAAAACTTCTGGTTTTTGAGACTCAATGATTGACACATTTTACCTAAAAATGACAAATTCTTGGATGCTCAGGGGAACATTCATTGTCTAAAAAGTTGGCAAACCTTGTTGTAGTTGCCCTAATTTACTTTTTCGTATCGCCTACAAACGCTAGTTGAGTTTGGAACATATGTTGATCTGAAAGAAGTTGTCACTACTTGATCTCTGCCAGACAGACAACACAGAATTATTTCGGGCAAGCCATCATTTTTTCAGTGAGTATTTGATTGCATAACTCGGACTAATCTAAAGGTAAAAAAATTGACGCCTATGGCAGTCGAGCGTAAGTATTTAAATCTTTTGAAGATGAGGCATAATAATTACATGAAATAATTATTTTCAACTTGCAAATGTGCAATGGTTTAAAATTGCTTAAGGCCTATTCACAATGAGATTGAACTAATACCAGGATTTAGCCAATGGGTTAATTTCCCCAAAATCCTGGGTGGGGGAGAGCAAATTTGGAGCAAATTTTCCCTTGTCAAGTGAAAATGACAGTAAAAAAGGAAAAATGAGCCATATAGCACCATAAAGATGAAGGGACACTAAAGAAAACTGGTCTGTGTCTGTGGATTCTTGAAATATTTAGGCCTTTCTTACTTTGACAAGATTTTTGAAGACGACTAATTCGGCTGGGGTCTGGCGGGGTGAGCTGAGGTCTTGGGGGAGCAAATTACATAGCAAATTACGTCCCTGGATTTAGCTAGCGCTAATTTGAGTCTATTACATTTTTCATAAAATTTTCTAGTTGACTGAAAAATTATATAATAAATTCTGATCGGCACAAATTAATGCTAGCTAAATCAGTATAATTTCATAGTGAATGGATCATTAGCTACAAATAATAATCAGAATTTAAAATTATCGGAGCATGAAGTTTTTTCGACTAAAAATGTCCTTCTTCATTGTTTGACAAGCCTACAGATTATTCCTGTTTAAAAAAGATGGAGAGGGGACAGTTAGAGTATTTTTCCTAAAAGGGGTAAAAAAAACATACTTAGGATGCAATACATAGAAGTTTTTCTTGAAAAAGGGAGCATCCTTATCAGTATAACAAGCGAAGGAGTAATTTCTACTATATTCCTTCTAAGAGCCCTTAGGAACGAGAATGAAAGGGATTTTCCAAAAGGAGTCTAGATGAGTCCATTATTTTCAAGTTTTACTTGCAAGAAGAGTCCTTTAAATAATCTCATAATAGAGACGGGGGGATTCCCTCTTATCCTCACTGGGTGCTAATATGTTCGTTACGATACGTTTTTGTATTTAGAAAGTAATAACAGAAAAAATGACAATTATCATAAGTGGTCAATTTTCGAGGAGCCATCACATCAGAATTTCGTCATATCCATTCAATTTTCGATCGTACAGTCATATTCATCCTTTTTGTCACAGCTACTTTTTGTCCCAGACTTAGCACAATATACACATATATTTTGATTCACAGAATATGACAAATCTATGAAAAAGTCGAAGTGGGCTGGGAGGCGATCCAAGCTAAACACCATTTTAGGTTGGTCAACATGTATTTCAAAGCTTTTGTCCAGTTTTCCTCAGAATTCAGTTGCATCCTTCAACAAAAGAACATAACATTAACCATCATTAAATTCCTTTCTTTTCCTTGAAAATCACGAGCACTATAAACACAGTCCACTAAAACAAAGCTTAAAATGTAGACGGCTTCAGAAAATCCGATCCCCCGCCCCTTATTTGGTTGATCTGGTCCCGGTATATAATGAAAACAAAACTTACGAAAGATGAAACGTATAATAAAACGAACTAATCTTTTAATACTTTCTTACAATTTGGGGAAAATCACGGGCACAAGTTTGTCCTTAACAGATTCCCAAAGAGTCGAAGTTTCTTAACTCCTGAATTTATCTTTATTTTAATGCAACTAAACACCTTAATTTAGAGTGCTTTCCCAGCCTTGCACTACAAAATCACCAAGCACAAAGAGAAAAAACAGAGACAGTACAAAAAGGTCTTAAATAATAATGTACAATCAAGCAAGCTCCCCTACCAGTTTCTCTTCCAAAAATTTAAACAAGCCACTCTGGCTGGTAGGAGAAATGCTTTGTGCAGAAGATTTGGGCTTGAGGTTCTTTCTAATCTTCGGGTTTCTGGTATTATTTCTCTCCTTACATTCCCAACCGCCCCCAGAACCACCGTAAAGCCCAGAAGGAAAGCCTCGCTCTTTGCCCTGTAGTGTCTACCCATTAGAGGCATAGGAAATCTTTTATATCCTCATTTGTCGAGTGGTGCAATAGCAAGCAGTTAGTGGGAAATAACATGCCGTCTCTATTTAATGATACCCCCTCCTTAATTTTCCTTAGTCGTACAGGCAATAAGCTTGTGTAATTAAATTATTTTATCTGAATATCAGACTGAAAGAATGACAGTATGGCAGTATTTTATGTAGGTATTGACCGTTTTAATTCTTTAATCTTTGTATTTATTTCACGAGAACACAAAAATTTAGTTTGTTAATAGTCGTTTTGGACTAAACCAGTCATTTAATTATTCAAATTAGTTTAACCCAACAATTTAAAACTTCAGCAACTTTTAATTGAGTTTATTAGGTCCAGAGTAGACTAAATCCGACGAAAATAACATAAGATAAATGTTCTGGTAACATCGTTATCCAAAACATTATCCAGTTATCCAAAACGGCACTGGACTTTACAGCCCGTACTGGCAGTGTTGATCTTTGTTTCATGGCCATTCAGCCAGAAAGGGGGGTTGGGTTCAGTCATCCTGTGCTTTTCACACATCCTTCCTGTTTATCTTCCCCAGATTTCTCTAGGTACCCATTTAGAGCTGGGTCGACTCTGGCTGAACTTAAAGAGTCACACCAGTGACCCCCGTTCAAACCAGACAACCAGCGACACCAGGACTCGAACCCTGGTCCTCTCGGACAAAGGGTGTCAAGTCTAGCGCGCTAACCACTCGGCGTGTATTTTAGAAGGAGGAAGGGTAAAAACAATTCTGGCACCAATCAAGGAACATCGAATGAATGCATATTTTTATATTTTGAAG
>NC_142796.1:47129305-47188909 GCF_049724085.1 Artemia sp. Qi Xiang Cuo
ATAAGGCATAGGTATTGTGTATATTGTAGAAGAAATTTAAGCCTTTTGACGACTTGAGATTAAAAATTGAAAGGTAGTTAACTTCCAGCCCAAAAACCAAACTCCCAGCAAAATACTTCAGTGGTAATTTTTCAACCGAATAACAGACACAGTGGATGTTGCGCCTAGTAATTCAAAAGCCTTAGCTATAAATAAAAAATCTAAAATATATTGGAGTTACCCTCCAATACGTCCGCTTTCCAATATATCCCCCCCCCCCCCCATAAGGATTAAAATGTCATAAGAATAAAACATTTATTTTTGCAATAGAGTACTGTGGGAGATACAAAGATATACTATAAAGTCATCTACTTTATTTACGTGCTTCTGAAGGGCACCAGAATTAACCAGGTTAAGTTTAGATCCAAAGAATTAGTACCTTAAGTTTAGATCCAAAGGAACGGCAACCCAGATGCCGAAAAATCAATTTTAGTGAGAACACACCAAACTATAAGAAGTCCTGCAGTAACAACTTAAACCACTGAAAGGAATGGTTTTCAAAACCATTGTTGTTTTTTTCTTGAAAACCAACCATGGACCTAGTGGACCAAAACCATGGACTAAAACCAATTGAACGCTATACGATCTATTTCCGTGTACCCATTCTCAAGCGGCTAAAGATGATTCAACACTGTTTTCGTTGAGAAAAGAATGACAAGTGCAACTGTTTGGGTCTCAGGTAAAACAAACAGACAGACCATAGGCTTTTAAAAACAGTTGACCCTGATTTCCCAAAATTAAAGAGCTAAAGAAATGGCTGTTTCAAGTTATCTTTTCACTTGACAATTCTAATATACCCTTTTTTGGACTGATGCGTTAGCCTAAGGCACAAAGTTGGATAGAGAGAACTAACATATCGTTGATACATTACCTCCACCCCACCACCCCTCAAGAACAAAATGTCATAAGAACTAATTATCTACTTTTACAATAGAGCTTTCCTACCTTAATACAGGAAGATAATACTATTTCATCTAATTTATTCCTATGTTTTTAAAAGGTACAAGAATTAGCAAGCTGCTACCTTAAGTTTATAATTAAGATACTATCTTACTACTACTACTACTAAAAACTCACCGCAGCACCAAGCCACCAAGCCGCAGCACCAACACAGCTACGCACGCTCCTCCTCCATCCCAATCTATTCAAAGCCTCCCTTTTTACACCTGCCCACGAAGTTCCCATTTCCTTTAGTATCTTTCTTTATGACGTCCTCCCACCCCAGACGAAGATGACCTGCCCTAGACGGTTGGCCGAAAAGAACTATCTTCGGCAATCTGTCATCCTTCATCCGCACAACGTGCCCTAGCCACCTCAACCTTTCTTTCATTATAGCCGTAGAGAGCGGTATTGAACCACATTTTTCGTATAGCCTATTGTTTGAAATACGGCCAGTCAGCCGGGTACTCAGAACAATCCTTAAGCAATTTCTCTGGAAAACATCTAGAAAATCTTCATCCGCTTTTCTAAGCACCCATGCTTCAGAGCCATATTTGACCACTGTCATCACTGTAGCTTCTAATATTCTAATCTTGGTTTGCAGACTTATCTTCCTATTCTTCCAAACTTTTTTTAACTGTGAAAAAACACCCTGAGCCTTGGCTCTTCATCTTTTAACATCTTCACTGCTCCCACCATATTTACTAATAATACTACCAAGGTAAGTGAAGCTGCCCACCTGATCAATCTTTTCATTACCCAAAGTCACCTTTTCATCTTCACTTATTCCTAGCCTTAGTGACTTAGTCTTCTTAACAACTCTCAAAAGCTCTAAAACTTCATTCATTTTGCTCTCACTTTCATCTAGGATGCTTAAATCATCAGCATAATCTAAGTCCAGGAGACTTTTTCTTCCCCATTTGGTTCCGTGGTCTCCCATTGACTTTCCTGTGGTCCTTAAGACAAAGTCCATCAAAATAATCCATATAAAGCGGGATAGAACACAACCCTGCTTAACTCCTGATATATAAACTGAAGATACTTAGATAGCGTCAGGTGAACTACTGATTTTACATGCTTTAAAGGGTATTAAAAAGGCGGGGTTATTTGTCTTCTCATAGATTGCATTTTTCTAATAAATACTGTGATTGACTTACAAAATTACGCCACAAAGGTAAACCAAAGAAATTCAAGCACACTTTTTACAATGAAATTATAGGGAAATTATTTCTCTTGTTCTCTTTGATATGACTGTCGACTGCTGAGAAAAGGTTGGAATAAGAGGAAGTTCCCAGCTAAACTTCAAACTTGCCCGTAAAGTATATTTATGAATGATGGAATGGGGAAAATTCTTCTAAGGCATTCTTCAGGTGCTTTCAAGGACTTTCTTTTTTGTGCTAAGTATAAAGTTTTCTTTGTTTGATATAAAACAGGTTATGGTAATTGTTGAATTTAATACAATGTCCTTCATTTTTTTATCATTCTCTTTTAATACAAATTTGCTTTCTGTTGTTCTTTAAACCCATTGATTTATGAAGGTTTAAATCTGACAGAAAATGTATCGACTTATAGCGTTAATTTTCCCTGTGTACATTTTCAAAGCATATGTCACCGTGCTAGATGTCTTAATTTTATTTCATTGATGTTAAATACCAAATGATGGCAAATTGAGTTACAAGAAACTCATTGATAGCTATTTTTCCCCGACTGGTCAGCATCTCCTTATTCCGTGAAAGAGGTGAGTTTATATTGTCTTCGTTTGTGGGTTTTGTAGTTAGTTCAAGCAAGAAATTTACCTTGGTATTTCGGCCAATAACTAACAGTGAGTTTTTCTACTAATTGCTCATTTTATGACTAAAAAGTTCAGGGTATCAGTTATAGTAGTCTATGCCCCTGTAGAACCGACTGACGGAGATAACAGTGACTCAGATGAATTTCACTTACAGTTACAGGAGCAAATAGATAGGGTTCCAGTTAGAAATATGATTGTTTACTAGGAGACTTTAACGCCCAGGTCGGTAGAAATAGGGATATACAGTATCCTAGCCTAAGTAAATTTGGTGTAGGAAAAGAAAACAGTAATGGATACAGAGTTTTGCAATTTTGTAGGTATAACGACCTATTTATAACCAAAACGGTGTTTGGTCATAAAATGGCTCATAAGTTAACAAGGTATTCACGCGATGGAAAGACTGCAAACCTCATTGATTATGTTATAGTAAACCGAAGACTGGCAGGACCAACACAAGATACTAGGGTATATAGGAGTGCTGTTATTAATGTTAAAAGTAAAAATCACCATTTAGTAGTGTCTAGGGTTAATTTAAAGCTGAAATTTCTTAAGGGCAACTACCTCTCGGGAAGTTATGACGTTGGTAGACTCCAGGATGAGAATTTTAAAGAAACTTTCCACGAACAGTTACATACTAAACTTCAGAGTTTAAAATTTGATAAATTGAAAGATGGTTGGAATAATTTTAGAAAAATAATTTGTGAAGTTGCTGAAGGTGTCAAAGCTAGGACTCAGCTAAGAATATTAGTGAAAAAGCGTCATGTTTAATAGAAAGGGGAAAGGACTTGTAAAAGAATTATCCGAGTGATAGATCATATGAAAACAAAAGGAATGTAAAGAAAGTGGAGAAAGCAAACATGAACTAAGGAGGTGTGAAGTAGAGGCCATAGATAAAATTGCCGATGATCTGGAAGATGCAGCTAGACGGCATAATAATAAAATATTGTACTGGCATGTCAATAAATTGAGAGGGAGTAGTCAATCCGGAGTTGGCCCAGTTAAAGATAGGAATGGGGCCACAATTGGCGATAAGCAAAGAATTAAAGAGAGCTGGGCAGAACATTTTGAGAATTTGCTAAACCGAGATAGAGTTGCAGGAAAAGATATAGAGGAAATAAAAAAAAAGTTCGTGATACTTTGGATGTGAGGGAAGATTTATTTTGTGATGAAGAATTAGCGAGAGTACTAAAAGGATTAAAAAATAATAAGACTCCAGGTGCTTATAGGGTGGTAAATGAGTTTCTTAAATATGGTGGCTCTGACATTAGAAATAAGTTACTGAAGATTATGAATATGATTTTTGAAAAAGGGGAAGTACCTAACGATTTTAGGAAAACATTAATTAAGCCACTCTATAAGAAAGTGTGGTAATTATATAGTGTGGTAACTATAAGAAAGTGTGGTGAGTGTGGTAATTATCGAGGCATTAGTCTGGTCTCAGTAGGTAGTAAATTACTTAGTAATATGATACTTTTTAGACTAAGAGACGCTGTAGACAAAGTTATAAGAAAAGAACAATGCGGTTTTAGAAAAGGTAGAGGATGTGTCGACCAAATTTTCACTCTTAGGTCAATAATTGAAAAGTGCCTGAGTTGTCAAACACCTTTGGTCCTCAGTTTTATAGATTATGAGCAAGCGTTCGATTCTGTTGATAGAAGAGCTTTAGCAAAGGTTTTATCCTTGTATGGTACACCAGATTAATACATTGAAGTGATTAGTGCTATGTACGAGAATAACACTGCTGCGGTTAATGTAGGAAATGAGGTTAGTAGCTGGTTTCGCATTAAATCAGGAGTTAAGCAGGGTTGTGTTCTATCCCCCTTTATATGGAGTATTTTGATGGACTTCGTCTTAAGGAGGACAGGAAAGGTAGTGGGAGACCACGGAATCAAATGAGGAGGAAAAGGTCTCCTGGACTTAGATTATCGACGATTTAAGCATCCTAGATGAAAGCGTGAGCAAAATAAATGAACTTTTAGAAGTTTTGCGTCTTCAGGGTGCTAGAATAGGTTTGAAAATTAATGTTAAGAAGAACAAGTCACTAAGGCTAGGAATAAGCGAAGATGAAAATGTTACACTGGGTGTTAGAGAGATTGATCAGGTGGGCAGCTTTGACTTATCTTGGTAGTATTATTGGTGAAGATAGTGGGAGCAGTGGGTGATTTAAAAGTAGAATAGCCAAGGCTCAGGGGTTTTTTTCACAGCTTAAAAAAAGTTTGGAAGAATAGGAAGATAAGTCTGCAAACCAAGATTAGAATATTAGAAGCTACAGCGATGACAGTGGTCAAACATGGCTCTGAAGCATGGGCGCTCCGAAAAGCAGATGAAGATTTGCTGGATGTTTTCCAAAGAAATTGCTTAAGGAATGTTCTGGGTACCCGGCTGACTGACCGTATGTCAAACAATAGGCTGTACGAAAAATGTGGTTCAATACTGCTCTCTAGGGCTATAATGAAAGAAAAGTTGAGGTGGCTAGGGAACCTTGTGCAGATGAAGGATGACAGATTGCCAAAGATTGTTCTTTTCGGCCAACCGTCTAGGGCAAAACGTAAAGCAGGCCGTCCTCGTCTGGGATGGGAGGACGTCATAAAGAAAGATTTAAAGGAAACGGGAACTTCGTAGGAGGGTGTAAAAAGTGAGGCTTTGAATAAATTGGGATGGAGGAGGAGCGTGCGTGGCTGTGTTGGCCTCATGTGGCTTCGTGCTGCGGCGAGTTGTTAGTAGTAGTAGTAGTTTTCTATAATTACGAAAGATTATTCTTTAAACCGAGTTAAGTTAGAAGAAAGGTGGTCAGAATTGAATGTCAGCTTGGTTTGGAGTGCCCAAGTCTCCACCGTACCACGTACTCCACAATCGACAACAAAACAACAAGCTTGAAAAAAAACTCGAGCTCCTTCTCTTAGATATTTGTGCCAGAACCGCACTTAAGGATCCAAACAGCCACATACGGCTCCGAAGC
Organism: Artemia sp. Qi Xiang Cuo; assembly: GCF_049724085.1. Taxonomy (NCBI): domain Eukaryota; kingdom Metazoa; phylum Arthropoda; class Branchiopoda; order Anostraca; family Artemiidae; genus Artemia; species Artemia sp. Qi Xiang Cuo. Next base: position 47,135,035 of record NC_142796.1, read on the forward strand.
ATTAGGTTACTTACTAATGTCGTAGGTATTTGTATTGGAAAAGAATATATTTCAGTAAAAACAAATTTTATCTAACTAAGCTGTACATCCTTTATCAGCTTCGTTTGCTATATTACTATAAGTACTATAGCACAACCCAATGCTCGCTATGCAAAAATTTCATGGATTAAAAAATTTCTAAAGCGAAAATTCCGGACAGGGCTTAGAAAAAGGAGCCCGCTATTAGCTGGTAATCCACAGAGAACAAAAATTATAATGAATAGTCAAGCAAACTTAAAACGAACAAAAATTACCACTAATAGGAGTAGGGCCACCACTCCCTAAACCTTCTAAAGGCCAGAACATAATTTGAGCTTTAAAACGGGTAGAGATTTGAAAAAGGAGTCTGAAATTAGATGGTGGTTCGCAGAGCCACGTAAAACACATTAAAGATCATAAAAAGGCAGAGGAACTTACTGAGTTTACAGATTTGAGGGTACAGAGTTCAAGTCACTTACTTCCATATAGGAATGACTCCCCATTGGCACAATCCTATATCTAGTGAGTTTCAAACCAACGCGTCGGACTAAAGCCTCCAGTAAAAGGGCAGCTTGACCCCAAGCTCCGTTAACCTCTGACCACTCAACAGGAATAGAAGGGAGACGCCCCAGATGTAAACCGTTGATCACACCAAAATGACCATCATGCCAGATATGGAAAGCAGCATTCAAAGCATTTGTTTGCTTCAATTTTTCAAGCAGAATCTGCTCTTGTTTTAGCTGCACATCTAAGCTACGCAATTCATCTTCGGCCAGCATTTTTTGTCTTTCTTGTTCCGCACTTTCTTTCCAGAGACGCTTTTCTTCTTCCAAAAGTTCATTTTTGATTATCTGATCTTTGGACAGTTGAGTTTGCAAGTCTGTTGATCTTGTTTCCAAGTTACCAAGTTCACTCAACAATCGTGACTCTTCCAATTCTAGCTAAAATAGAAGTAAATAATTTCATATCACAATAATATCACAAAGAATGCATAACATATCACAAAATATCACAATATCACAATATTACACATCAAAAAAGATAACAACAAGTTAGGGATCATATTCTAGCTCATAAACGCAATATGTTCCAAGAGCGAACCAACATCTTAAGAAGACAGAGAGAACTTTTTCTGCGGGAAACCTGGAGACAGCCCACTCCAGAAAGAGAGCACCCAAGGAAGACCGAGGAAACTCACTAGGACAGTTTGGAGACAGCCCATCCCTGGACACTAAAAATAATATATTTTAAAAGCTATGTGAGCACACCATGTCTGAGGAAGACAGACAGAATTCTTCTCTCAGACCATATCGAGATAATCCACTTCAAAAATTCAAACCTTATTTTAAGAGTTTGACCACATTTGAGGAAGATTAAGAATCCCCTCCAGGATAATCTAGAGAAAAAAATCCAGAAAATAAAAGTAACAAATTTTAGGAGCATGATCACACCCAAGGAAGACCAAAAGATCTCACCCTAGGATTGTCTGGAGACCACACACTACAGGAAATAAATATAATTTAAGAGAATGCTCTCGCCTGAGGAAGGCAGAGATTACTCCTCTATACGACAGTCAAAAGACGACCCATTCCAGAAATTAAGGCACAACATGTTTTAGAAGTATGATCACCCTCGAGATTGAGAAAATCCCTCTAGGACTGTGAAGAGACGACCAACTCCAGAGAATGAATAGGAAAATAATTTAGGAGCATGATCGCACCCAAAGAAGACTAACTCCCCTCTAGTACAATATGCTAGACTACTAAGCTCTCGTCATGTACTTGACTAAGCAATTAATTGAAAATGTAATTAATGATGATTTATCTGACCCACTATAAAAGACAAGAAAAAGATAGGTAATGAAACATGTAGAAAAAAAAAGAAAAACCGAAACATTCAGCTAGGTGAAAATACGAGAAAATAGATCAAATGGCTTAAACTAAGAAATAGCACTCAGACAGCCTCTCACGCACAGGACAAGCTTTGCTGTTATATCTGGAGCATGAAAATTCAACACAATCTTGCTGTTTTTATACCACAGTGCCAAATTTCAGCAAGAATCTCAAATATACCAAAATGTGCTGCATAGAGAACCCTAACTTTTGGGTTGCATTGGAAACAAGCCAGATACAAATAACACTGAGTGGCCACAGTAGTTCTAGAAGAATTTAGATAACGCTTTACGGTTATACCTAGTCGTCTCTAAGACAATTGAAATTGTCTCTGTAAAACTTATTGTCAATTTTGTACCAAAATTTCACCCTAACGCGTTCTTCTTAAAATTCTTTCATTAACAATTTGGAACTAATCGTACAAAAAACTAATACACGTACTTGTGGCTCCAAAGAGCCTTCTTAGGTTCTTTGGAGCCACATATTTTTAGCTTATTTTAATGATAATTACTCACAAACGTTTCCTTTTTTTTTAAACTTGACCCCCGTTACTACCAAAACTGCAAAGCTGCATATCCAAACTGCATATTGCATTAAAACTTTAATTTCCGGTCTTAGAATTTTTCTTTTTTTAATATAATTGGCCTTGTAAGTTTTTACTTAGCCAGTTCATACAATCATAAATCATTTTCACTGTCCTTGGTACTCTGAAAGTTCTCCAAATTGAAATCTGTCGGCAGTTCGGATATTTGTCGATTTTATGACTAATTAATTACTTGACATTGGGTAATCTACTTAGATTTATTAGCTTCTTATAAGGTCTTGGTTATTTTCCTGTTGGTCATGAACATGAATCAGGACTCAGAAGAGTACATATGAGCTTTTTACGAGAATATTGCCGTTTATTTGAATTTTTTCATTGAAAAGACGAAAAAGGCATTTTCCAAGGACAATACCAATTTCCAAGGAAAAACGTATTTTTCAAAATCTAGATGGGGGCACAAAAACCTTGAGGGGCGATTATCTGGCCCTAGATTGTCAGCCATAAAAAAATGTAGGCTGTTGTCTGGGAATCTCTGGAACAGCTTAGAACTATAATAATCATAATGATTGCCATAAGCCCCCCCCCACGACATCCCAAATTTTCTTCAGGTTTTTCGGCAGTTTTTATTCTAATTATCAAATAAAATTTGTTTTTCTATTGTTGGTCCACGAGTAAATTATTTTTATTATTACCCCATCCCTCAAAAAAGAAATGTTGCGTGCGTGCCTACAATGAGCTTATTTTGAGAGGGGAGGGGGTTCAAGCACAAAAATAGCCCAATTATTTGAAAAGTACAAGAAAATATAGGAAACATCGCAACAACAATCGCCAAAATCGCAATCGTAATACTCACAAAATCGCAATCCCCCCCCCCACCTATCCTGCTCCACATGTCCGGCACGAAGGAAATAAACCAACAATATTCATATTGTTCTAAAGAAAAGATACGAGAAGCCACTAAGTTTTCTTAGAATAAATTTGATGAAAACATATTGTATATCAAAGAAACAAAATTCAAAAAGAAGTACCGAAAAATAGAAATAAAGTCACAAGTAGCTACGATTTTCACAGTAAAAAAGGCATGACTCGTGGAAACATCTTTTCGGAACAATAAATAAAAGTGGAAAACAAAACAAAAGTAGAAAAAAATATAAATTTTACATGACAGCAGTAAAACTGCACAAAAGTTTTACAGGAATTGTGAAACTAAAAACCAAACTGGAAAAATTAAAAAGTTTGTGAAATTGACGGGCAAACACTAAAGTTTTCGGCTTATTTTTTTAGAACTAATTATATGTAAGGGAAGTTCATTTAAGCATCCCAGATAGAAAAAGAACAATTTTGATGCGTAAGCTTCTCCTCCACCTCAATGGCGGAGGCAAGAATGCATACATAACGAGAGCGCAAATTCGGCCATTTGAGCTTGTGAGTAGTCACTTTGAACTAAATCATTTATTCAATCTATTTAAAGCTTCCCTCTCTACCCCATCTATGCTTTTAATCTTTTCCTATTCTCTTTTAATCTTCTCCTATTATCTGTTTCTCATCCCATTGGGGGACGACCTATTTCTCGTTTGGGTCCAGACGGTCAAAAAGCACCATACATGACAATCTGTCATCATTCATTCATAAAACGTGAGATCCGTAAATCTCAGTTTGGTAAAATGCCGTATAACGCCTTTTGAATGACTGTAGCCGAAATGTAGATGCACAAATGGTAACAAAAGTAATTGGTAAAACAAACTCACTTTTTCAAGCTCCTCTTGCAAAGCTGACAAATCTTCTTCCTCAGGTTGGTTCTCTAGCCTAAAAACACCATAAATCAGCGTTATTCAATTTAATAACTATTCACAATGGGTAACCTACGTGAGCAAGAGCTTATTTGGGGTGGCCTATATCTTATTTGGGGTGGCCTATAACCCGTAAATTTCTAGAGATTTTGGACAGGGACCCGGACCCAAAGTTTCTCTACTCACATATATATCTCGTCTAGAGCTATTTGCTACTCATGTTTCTTTTTTTATGTTAGAGTACCGGTAAAAATGGTGTGGGCTACTGCTTTTACAAAAATTTGGCTAAAAAATTCGTATTCTATTTCATTTGCCTGTGTAATTTTATCAAAATTCTGCCATAATCTCGACAGAAGAAGGACATAACGCGGAACTGGAAATTGCTTAGTCATTCCTTTAGTAATATTGAGTAATGTTTCCTTATCTTTTTATGAGCTCCAAAGGGTTCCACAAGGATTTTCAGACTCTTTGTAAAGAGCTGAACATAGACGTATTTGTTTATAATATACTAATGACAACATGTATTCTGGTGAGCTCCTTGCACTTTTCTTCCAAGCCGTCAGCAAAAGTTAACCAAGGTGTTTAAAGCTGGCAAAACTAGATATTTAGTTTTTCTTTTCTATCAGGGGCGTAAATTAGGGATGGTGGCAATTGACCCCACTTCCTAGATTCATAAAATACCTTTTTTGGTATTTTCATTCAAAAAATCGAGAAAATAACCCCCCATGATTTCTTAAATACGTTTAACCACCCCTTCCTCCTATAATTTCGTGAACTCATTCCATTGTTTTCTATTACTACCTCGACACCGGCGCCACGCCGGCGGATCGACCGAACGCCGCTGACGAGAGGCCCGGTTGAACGCCACCGAAGTGTCGTAACGCCGCCAGCACGCAACCGGCGTCTCGCCACTGACAGAGGTGGCGGCGTTTGGTCAACTTTAAATTAATTTTGCGGCAAGTTTTTATAGCGTCAACCGCATAGTCGGTGCTTTTCTTTCTCGTGTGGTTAAGTATTTCGATTTTCCTGATTAGAAATCAAGCAGGATTTGCAATATCCCCGAATTTTCGGGTATTTGCCCGAAAACCTATGCGTCACCCTGAAAAAAAATTTGGTTCCACGAATCCCCAAAAACACCCAATCACGGTGCCACCCCTAGCAATTTATCACCAGTGATTTCCCTGCCAAATATTATTTTGCATACCATAATTCTTCACTACTCTCTTGTTCATTAATTTTCGTTTCTTTTGTTATTTTGCATAAAAACCAGACAGATGCAATATGCAATTGCAAATATTGCAATATACACAGTTCTTCATATGTTGACAAAAAACAGTATCGTCTTTATGAAATGAGTTTAAATCATTTCGAATGTAGTTTCCCTATCGCTATTTCTAACATCGTTCGTAGTCAAGAATTTTATTTTCGAGTTGAATTATAGAACGAATTCACTACTATACAGTTTTAGCCTTCAGTTGGATTTTGAAATTGACAGCCGACAGATTGCTTCTACAGCTGAATTGTAAGTTTGCAGATTTTTCTCTCTTTTTTTGCTGTTTTTAGATAAAATTTTCTTAATGTTTAATACTGAATTGTCGAACGCCTGAATGTTTAATACTCAATTGTTCGGAAGCTACCCAAAAATATGACTCATAAATAAATTGTAAATTATTGCCTATAGGGGGGGGATAGGGGGCTATCATTTTTAGGTGATAATACCCTATTTTTTTATTGAAAGCAGGGATGCCAAAAGGATAATTATTTTTTTCATTTAAAGTGGAGACGGAAGAGAATGATATCAAATTCCCTGGGAAACCATTGAAATATTTTGATAGACCCAGGGCCCCCCCATTAAGACTTGTCATTGCCTTGGGTATTTTGCGATTTCTCATAGGCTACTGGCCTAATTTGGCTTTTGTGTGTGCTCCCTTTTAATTAGATTCTTTGGATTTTATGAATGCCACGGCGAATCTATGACTCAGTTTTCCAATAATTTGAGGTATATCTGAATAATTTCGACATTTTTTTTGTTGTCTTTGTACCCCTTTACTCATGCCCTCAATTTTTTTCAATGAACAATAAGGTGTTTAACATTATTTCGCGTGTTTGTTTGAACCATATAGTGACCTAGTTAATTATTAAGTAAATTACTTTTCTAATAAAAGCTTAGACGGTATCCTATCAAGGTGGTATCCAGATGGGAGGGGGGGGTATTACATTTAAATGATAGTATCTGAAATTTTTTTTATTGGGAGTAGGGATCCCAAAAAGTTATTTTTTTTTAATTTAAAGCAGAGACGGCATTTTATCAAGGTGGTATCCAGAGGGAGGGAGGGGTAGTGAGCTATCATATTCAAATGATAATACCTCTATTTTTTTTTTTTTTTGAAAGCAGGGGTGCCAATAAGTTAATTATTTTCTTTTATTTAAAACAGAGACGGTGTCCTATCAAGATAGTATCCATAGGGGGGGGGGCATAGGGAGTTATTATATTTAAGTGATAGTACCTTGATTTTTTTTTTATTGAAAGCAGGGATGCCAAAAAGTTGAAAAGTTGACAAAAATTAACAAGATTTTCGTGAGTTATACTGTCTTGATACAGCTCTTGCATGGTTTTATCGTCCAAAGGGAAAGGGGCATATGCGTCAAACCCGTTTTTTTTCTTATTGATGAAATGGGTTTAATCTGAAAACATTCATTCATAAGTACCAGGCAGATTCACAATAAAACGAATTGGTGGGACAAAAGCGATATCGACATCCCCCCTAACGTTGCGCTCAAGTGACGATAGCCCCCTTGGTCCAGTGCCTAAGTTACGTTAAAAGGCCAGGTCATTATAAACGCTTTCAATTTGGGAGGTTCAAGGAGGAGTCTTTGACGTTCTTATGACCTCAGGGTACTAGATGTTGCAACGTTCTTACGTATCTACAGTGGTTTAAAAAATTCGATCACCGCACTAATGATTACCAAAAATATGCACAAATATAACAAATGTAACAATTGGAATATTATAACACTTTTTTCAAAGCTTTGAAGAAAAGCAAAAAATGCTAAATACCCCTAACTAGGCTTGAAAGCTATTTTAAAAAGAAACTCTTTGGTGATTTCCATGGAAATGATCATAGCAGAAGCTTTGAGGCTGGGTTGGAATCTAAGAGGAGTCTTTGAGTATTTTGACCACAGGTGACTTATTGTTGCAGTTTTCTTAAGTTTTGTAATTTTTGTGATTATTTGATAATCAAAGCTTAGTCTCAGTAACTGATACAAACTGTCCTAACATTTTGCTGGGATTAGAAGTGACGAAATATGAAGAAAATCTCAACATTTTCCTGGAGCTACTTCATTCTGCATATTATTTTATTTAATTACATTTAAAACGGATGAGCTTTTCATTTTTTACCAGAAAATAGCTGTCATTTAATTTTTCTTCATACCGAATAAACCATTAAGTGTTTTTTGTTTCATTGTAATTGAAGTGTTCTCATGTGAAGTGTTAATCATGTATTTTTCAATTTGATAAATTTACTCCTTTTAGATGCATTTTATAATTTGACTGATATTAGGTATTTATCAATTTATAATTTGGAATGAATCCCAAAATAAAAAAAAAACGATAATAATATCCAAAAGAGAAAAAATGTAGAAAATTAAATGTAGAAACAAATGACTAATTTGATTTTACTCCTAAATAATGGTAAATTTGACTTTCTTTTTTTTACAAAATGGATGTCTGAAATCAGGCACTGTCCAAGATGTATTACCCTAGAAACAAGATTATCAAAGGGATAGACTAGACAGTTAATTAAATTGATGAAACTCTACATGAAGGCATTACCTTTTTAAGCCCAGGAAAAATCAGAATCATTCAGAAATTTAGTACTTTCTGTTTTAGCGCCGCCCTCAAATTCTTTATCTAAATAAAACTTAAGTAGAACCGGTTTTTCTGACCATGTGTGAAATTCATTTAGTTTGTGGATCTGTATTGAATGAATGCGATCTGTATTTCGATCATGGGTTTTTCCCGGTTCTACTTAGATGAAGAATTTGAAGTCGGCGCTATAACAGATAAGTACCAAACATTTCATTAAAAGCTGTAAGTAATGCTTAAAAAGAAATACTCAACTGGTCTTGTAGATACAGGATAGCTCTAAAATACCAATTTTAACCTGTATTTCCTAGGGAGTATCTTATTTTACCTTACTTTACCAATTTTGCCTTATTTTACCAATTTTACCTTATTTTACCAATCTTCCCAATTTTAATTAGCGACTTTTTATTTTACGGTATTTCTACAATACTAGATGAGCCCAAACCCATATCAATAACCCCTAATTTAGCCAAACTGATCCAGTCGTTCATATATCGTAAACTTTTGTCGCAAATAAGTGTTTGGTTCGACCCTTACCAGCACGGGTGCCTCAAAGGTAGCAGAACGAGTCTCTACTTAGTGCGGCTCTATAATCTAATTAATGAATGACTAGACAAAGGAGGTACCATAGTTGTTCTGCTTATGGCCGACGATCACAAGGCATTCGAATTAATACGCCACATCACAGCTTTGAAGAATCTGAAACGGTTGGGCAATAGAAAGGTCATTCTACTACTGATAATAAACTTCCCGAGACATCGATATCAGTGCGCCTTTGCACTTTTTCCAGGGGATCTTGACTCTGAGTGGACGGAAATAACATGTGGCGCTCCAAAAGGCACTAAACTTGCTGTCCTCTCATTTTTAGCCATCATTGACCATGTTTTATATGACAACACTGGTGATGATTTGTGGATGATTTGTTTGCCCTGTTGAAATACAATCTCACTGAGAGGTTTCAAGTAATTTCCCAGTTCGATAGCAAAACAAAAGACAAACCCAAAGATCAGTGCAGTTCAAACGGGCTTCAGGCTAACGTTAATAAGACCAAAGTGATGCGCTTCAATCCTCTGAAAAGAGACGTTGCCCGCCCTGGCCCCTGGTATCCTACCAATTCGACTGCAGTTGTCCTTGGTGTGACATTCAGTAAAGATTGTAAAGAACCTTGTAGGAAAGGGCAACTACGCGCTGCGATCCTTAACTACATTCTATCGATTCGGGTTTTCTATAAAGCAATTAATGCTCGCATACACGTGTTATGTACGCCCTTCGCTTGAATACACATGCCCATTTTGGGGACCACAAGTGCATAACATCGACTACCTCAATGACCAAAGTGAAACAGTGCAAAAAATATCCTTAAAAATCATACTAGAAACCAAGTATGTCACTTACGAATCTACCCTCGCAGCTCTACGAATCCCAACCCTTAAAGTATGCAGGTACCATCTGATGTGTAGGTTTGAATGCTCGGTGCTTTTCAGTGATAAACACCGTTTCCTACTTCCCCTCGCTGCTGCAGTTAACCGAAACACATGCCACAACAACGAGCTTGAACCCGCGTACTAAACTAATCGTTTCAGTAATTCATTTGTTTCTTTTTTTACTAGTGTGATAAATCATACTTTGTGTTTATTAGGTTTTAAAAGGTAGCGTAAATTAGTTGCAGAACTAGCCGTAATTACGATAGCTATTTTGATTAAATGAATTTTGGATCTTAAATGGTGAGGACTCGAAGTCAGAATCTAAAAAATTACAATAAAAATATTTTCAAAATCTAAATTATACCTGTATTACGCTATTGGGGAAAAACATAGGGTTACAAAGTGGGAAAACCTTTCAAGGACTTATACCTGCAGTTTTAGATAGAATTTTGTGGATTTTGTTGTTCTTTTCTCCTTTCAGCTTTAGACTGGAATATGGGGTTAATATTTTTTTAATGAAGTGCATCAAAATGTAAAAGATTTCCTTCTCGTTCCTGATATCACAAAATAAAGACTGATATGCAGGGTTGCCAACTGGACATATTTTATGTCCAAAGGACATATTTCTATGCGCCTGGACATAATGGCATAATAGGGCAAAAAATGGACATATTTTAGACATTTTGGACATAAAGTGGACACATTTTCCAAATTTATGACGTAACACAAATTACTTTCATAAAAAAATGTCACTCATCACCAAATGAGTGCTAAGACTTGTATCTACTTATTTTTTATGCTTTGTATTGTATCTTCCGGGGTTGCTTGCTCTTCCCTGAAGCAAAGTTTCTGAAAATGCCTTCAAAATTATTTCACCTATAAATGGTATTAGTAGCCCTGATTTTACGGTCAAGATAAAAGACAAGCTGTCGCCTTTTTCCTATAAACCTGCTTCCGGCTTCCGAACGTCACACAAAAACCTCAATGAAAGTTAACAAAATGAAACTTTTCGATTGTTGATGGTCTGAAATCAAAACTAAAGCCATGTTGTCAAACACCCGGGGTAAATTCCTTCAGTTTGAAAATTTTCATCACGGGAAAGGAGCTGAGAGAAATTTAAGTAAGTACAAATTTAATGTATATATATATATATATATATATATATATATATATATATATATATATATATATATATATATATATATATATATATATATATATATATATATATATATATATATATATATATATATATATATATATATATATATATATATATATATATATTTATATATATATATATATATATATATATATATATATATATATATATATATATATATATATATATATATATATATATATATATATATATATATATATATATATATATATATATATATATATATATATATATATATATATATATATATATATATATATATATATATATATATATATATATATATATATATATATATATTTATATATATATATATATATATATATATATTATTATATATATATATATATATATATATATATATATATATATATATATATATATATATATATATATATATATATATATATATATATATATATATATATATATATATATATATATATAGGTAAATTTTTCAAAAATAATATTATTGACTTACAAATAATGTAAACATACCACTCGATGCCTTTTTTATGTTCTTTCCAAATATAATAATCATTTTTGTTGGAAATGAATTTTACTCCCACCCCTATTTATACCAATTCAGGATATATATTTGCCCATTGGGGGGGTGGGGGTAAAGTTTAAACTTACCTCCCAGATGAATTCTCTCTAGAAGACTAGTCTTAAGCTCCCACAAATAATTTTTAGTGTTTACTTGTTTTTATGAGTTTTGTGCTTGTATTAAATGGTTTTTTTCGTTTTCAATATATTTGATGTTGACTAGCCGCTTTGAAAGATGTTTCCAAAGTGTCTTTTGGTCAATATCCCAATTGATAAGAAAAATAACCTCTAGGTTCTGAGATTTAAAGATGGACATGTTTTGGACATATTTAAGACGAAATATGGACATATTTTGCCTAAAAATGACATAATTTCGGATACTCAGGGGACATATTTATGAACCGAAAAGTTGGCAACCCTGCTGATATGAGCTGCATTCCAGGATTTACTGACTATTGAGAAACATTTAGACCAAAGTAAAACTGACAAAACATCAGGAACGGTAATTACGGGGGGGAGGGGGAGGGAGGCATTCCCCATAGAACTCAGTAAACATTTTTTCCAGATATCTTCACTAAAAAGTCAAAAAATCCTTGCCCCTCCAAAATTTTTTTGAATTAGCGTCACTGCAAAGCTCCTTTGTGGATTTAAAAATTAGGCTTATTACCTGAGTTAGTACCTGAAAAGCAATGTAGTGCACGAGCAGGTAAACAGCCACCAGACACTAAACAAGAATGGTGGCAATCAACAGAGGTAATAGAAAGGAGGGTCATTTTACTGAAATTTAGGGGGGAAAAATAACGTATTTCCAAAATCTAGGGGATATATTTGTTGTTTTTCAACTTTCTCAATGAAAAAAGGAAGTTTTTTTCACCAAAAACACCAAAAAAGTCCATTATCAAAATCTAGCGGAAACGGAGCCAAAACTTTAGGGGGACAATAGCCCCTGATTGACACCCATGATGGAAAATAACCAGGTTTATTTAACTTAAAAACCTTAGGAAACCTTTGCTGATCGCTAAAAAAAAAGTGCAGGAGCTCACCTAAATACAAGCTCTAAGTGGTCGATTATAAACTAATATGTCTATGCACAGGACATAGGGATTCAAAGCTGGGGATTAAAGGAGAGATTAAAGGTGCAGCATGATTGGGAGGATTAGTGGTTCAAAGCTTCTTGATACTTACTCCTTCAGGTATTCTTTGTAATCCTTATATTCTGTTTCTGATAGGCGAAGTTGAGATTCTAACAATTGTAGAAGTCCGTCGCAGCACTCTTGACAAAGAGGATGATCCACATCAGAGGTGCTAGACATCAAATCAAAAAGTTCAGATGTCACCTGCCAAGAAACACTCTTTAAGGTACCAGAGAAAGTGAAAATGAAACGTGATGGTTTGAATTATTTAAGTGGAAACTTGCACAGACAAAAATATTTTAAAAATTAAAAAACAAATCAGGAGCTCAATTTTTCATGAAAAAGATCTTAATATGTAGTAACACAGAAATGGTAGTAGCGGTCACTTAAAAGAAAAGGTGGATAAAAAATTAACAAAAAATCAGCTAAAACACATGGCACCAACAGCTGAAGAAGGCGAAGTTTTCTTTTGCAGGTGTAGTTGTCTATGTAAATTAGCAGCTAGTTCATTCTAAATTTGTACCAGTAAAAATAGTTGTCAAATTGACTTAGTTTTAACGTGACAACACTGATGAAAATGTGATACTGCCTATAAAATTCATATATAGGAAACAATCAAAAGGTTTTTTTTTAAGAATTTGCACACCTTTCACGGTCTGTTATTTTCACCAGTGATGTAGCTAGAGAATGACGATCCGAACCCCCCCCCCCCCTCTCCTTTACCAGAATAAGGAATTTTATCAAAACATAGTATAACAGATATGTACAAGTGTTTCCCTCCATTGGACCCACATCCTACCTCAAATACCAAAAGGACAGAAATTTGTGATATGCCTCTAATCAAAGAGTAATGGGTAATAATCAGGACTTGTGTCAAAGAAAAAAGTTCAACAATATCATCTAAAGTTAATGTTTCTTGGTGTTTTTTAGCGTAAAAATAAGGCAAAATTACTATAATCAGTGAAATTGGCAAAATTGGGGTAGCAATAAGTGTCTGATCTCAGTTTCTGAAAAAACACCATTGCAAAGTTTGAAAAAAAAATATGCAGAGACGCCAAACGTTCTATGGCGATTTTTTTTTACACTATTGACAGCTTCTACTAGCAGTATCGCAACTCTGCTTCCGATCGCAGCCCTCTGACGTCACGACACAGATAGGAAAATTAACATGGGATTTCGGTGACATCCATTGGAAAATTAACATGGGGTTTTAAAGACAGCTATAGGGAAATTAACATGGGGTTTTAAACGCAACCATAGGGAAATTAACATGGGATTTCTGCAACATCCATAGGGATATTAACATGGGATTATAAACGGAGCCCCCTGACGTCACATGAAACACCCTTGCCCATTTTTTATCGATTCCGGTCACCGGTTCAATTAAAGGGCACACAGTTGGCAAGATTCCCACGACACACCCCTCTGAACTCCAATGACATCACGACACACCCCGTTTCAAACGCTCAAGTCTAATGTGGATGACACAATTGTATGCAACCTAACGTCAGGACCCATGGGAAATCCCCGCTTGTAACTGAGCACGGCACACACCTTATATGATGTCATGTAGTGCCGGCGCGAATCACTGTCACATAACACTTTTTTTTAGATTTTTTTCACCCGAAATTTTCAAGGCATTTTTTTTCTTTCTTTTAACTTCATAAAACGCGCACACTTTAAGTAAGGTCAGTATACACTTTTTATGTAATGACGGCGCACATCACAGTCGCTTAGTATTTTACCCGAAACGTTCAAAGCATTTTATTTTTTTCTTTCTTTCAAAGTGCTTCTTTTTTCTTTCATTTAGTTTTTTGTCCACGCTAGGACTCGATAGGTCAATTTTCTTCCAGTGGGAATGCGCTCCAAACAACACGACTAAACTCCCATTCCTTATATTCTGTCATAGTCATTATATTCTGGAAATAACAAGCCCCGTGTTTCAGTCGATTAAATGATTTCCAACCCTTTTCTCATGAGAGCACAAGCATCCCCAGTCTTACTGAATCTTGCATTATTAAATGCAACAGACAGTTTTCCGCACTAATGCGATCTAGACACGCAGATTTTACGTAGTTTTCCTGTCAGATCTTTCATTATGTAAATAATTATCTATTGAAGAGTCGTGCTAGATTAATAAAGCTAAAAAGACACCGGCTTTTGTACATACAGAATTTATAGATAAAAAACATTATAAAACAATAAAATCACAGAAAAGGAGTTAAAAACACGACAAAACATGATAAAACCTGATATAGGCTAAAATATAAGAAAAATATGCGTGAATTAAAGAAAGGTATGGATTTCTGAGGGCTTTAACGAAAATAAATTGTTTCTTTGAGCCAAGACTAAGAATATTTCACACCATCATGACAACATACGGTTGCTCCCCCCCCCACCTCCCTAGCAATCATTTCCAGAGGGCAGGGTTGATATTAGGTACAAAATATTTAGGCACTATTGAGGTTTTTCAGAGAGCCCGTAAGGAAAATATAGCGTTTTTTGTGCCAAGACTATGAATATTTCACACCACCGTGATAATATGCGTCAAACCTCTACCCCCTAGCAGGCAATTTCAGGGGATATAGCTGATATTAGATGCAAATTTAAGTCCTATTAAAAACTTTTTAAAGAAAATACATCGCTTCCTTGAGCCAAGACTATGATTATTTCACATCATCGTGACAAAGCACCCCCCGCCCTCTCCCTAGCAATCACTTCCGGAGGGCAGAGTTGTTATTAGGTGAAAATTTTTAGGATCTATCAAGAACATTACAACGAAAATACATCGTTTCTTTGAGGCAAGACTATGAATATTTCACACCGTCTTGACAATATAGGGCTGCCCAACACCTCCCTACTAATCATTTCCAGAGGGCAGGGTTGATATTAGGTGCAAACTTTTTAGGCACTATTGAGGTATTTCAGAGAGTCCGTGACGAAAATATAGCGTTTTTGCTCCAAGACTATGAATAATTCACACCAACGTGATAATATGCGGCAGCCTCCCACCCCCTAGCAGGCAATTCCACAGGGTATGGCTGATATTAGATGCAAATTTAAGTCCTATTAAGAACTTTTTGACGAAAACGCATCGTCTCCTTGAGCCAAGACTATGAATATTTTACACCATCATGACAAAACACCGCACTAGCGATCATTTCCAGAAGGCAGGGTTGATATTAGGTGAAACTTTTTAGGCACTATTAAGAACTTTTTAACGAAAATACATTGTTTCTTTGAGCCAAGACTATGAATATTTAACACCCCATTGATAATATGCGGCAGTCCCCTACCCCTAGCAATCATTTCAAGAGGGCGTTGGAGTTTTCAATAGTATTGTGTCGTGATTTATTTTGTCAGAGTTAGATTTGTTGATGTTTCAAAGGTCATTTTGGATTTTTTTTTTCGTAGACGTATGACTTGGGATATTTTTATAGGGTCGTGTCGTGGTTTATCTTGCCAGTGTTACATTCAGTTGATCTTACGAAGTGTATTTTGGAATTTTTTCGTTGAAATTTATGAGTTGGAGTATTTTTGTAGTGTTATTTCGTTAATATTATTGTCAACGTTATATTTTGGTGTTGTATTAAAGTTCAGTTTGGAATTATTTCGGTGAAACGTATTACTTATAATATTTTTGTAGGATTGTGCCGTGGTTTCTCATGACAGTGTTTCTTTCTATTGTTGCTTCAAAGTGCATCTTTGAAATTTTTTCATTGAAACGTATGACTTGGACCATTTTGGTAGTGTTGTGTCGTGGTTTATCTTATCAGTGTTAAATTCTGTTGAAATATAAAAGTGCGATGTGGCATTTTATCGTAAAAGTGTTCGAAATGGAATATTTCTGTAGTGTTATTTCGTAGTTTAACCTACCTATGTTACACGCTGATGATGTTTCAAAGTGTATTTTCGAATTTCTTCCTTAAAACGTATGACTTGGAATGTTTTTCTAGAGTTTTGCCGTAGTTTATCTTGTCAGTGTGACATTTCGTTAGTGTTTCAAATAGCATTTTGGAACTTTTTCGTTGAAACGTATGACTTGAAATTTTTTAGTGTTGTGTCGTGGTTAATCTTATCAGTGTTACATTCTGTTGATGTTTCAAAGTGCATTTTAGACTGTTTTCCTTGAACCGTATGACTTGGAATATTTTTAGTGTTGTGCCGTGATTTATCTTGTCAGTTTTACATTCTGTTGATATTTCAAAGTGCATTTGGGAATTTTGTTTGTTGAAACGTATGACGGAATATTTCTGTAGTGCTCTGTCGTGGTTCATCTTGTCAGTGTTACATTCTGTTGATGTTTCAATGTGTATTTTCGAATTTCTTTCTTGAAACGTATGACTTGGAATGTTTTTCTAGTGTTGTGTCGTGGATTAACTTGTCAATGTTACATTTCGTTGATGTTTCAAAGAGCATTTTGGAACTTTTTCATTGAAACGTATGACTTGAAATATTTTTTAGTGTTGTGTCGTGGTGTATCTTGTCAGTGTTACATTCTGTTGATGTTTCTTAAAGTACATTTTGGAATTTCTTCGTTTAAATGTGTAACTTGGAATATTTTTATAGTGTTGTGACATGGTTTATCTTGTCAGTGTTACATTTTGTTGATGTTTCGAAGTGCATATTGGCAGTTTTTTGTTGAAACATATGACTTGGAATATTTTTCTACTGTGTTGTCGTGGTTTATCTTGTCAGCGTTACATTCTCTTGATCTTTCAAATTGTATTTTGGAACATTTTCGATGAAACTTATGACTTGGAATATTATTGTGGTATTGTATAATTGTATAACCTGACTATGCTACATTATGTTTTCGTACTAAGACGTATTTTGAAATTTTTTTCGTTGTAACCTTTGACTTGGAATAAAGTTGTGATGCCGTTTCGTAGTTTATCATGCAAGTACTACACTTTGTTGTTGTTTCAGAGTGTATTTTCGAATTTTTTCTTTATGAATGAAACGTATGACTTGGAGAATTTTTGTAGTATTCTGTCGTGGTTTATCACTCCAGTGTTACCTTCTCTTTATTTATAAAGGTCTCTTTTGGAATTTTTTCGTTGAAACATATAATTTCAACTATTTTTGTAGAGCTTTATTGTGGTTTATCAGATCAATGTTACATTCTGCGGATGTTTCAAAGTGTATTTTGGATTTTTTCGCTGAAACGTATGACTTGGAATATACACCAAAAGAATGTAACACTGACATGATAAACCACAATACAACACTACAAAAATATTCAAAGTCATACATTTCGCGAAAAAAAAATCCAAAATGCACTTTGAAACAACAATAAATGTAACACTGACAAGATAAACCACGCAACAAGAGTACAAAGATTTTCCAAGTCATACAGTGCAACGAAAAAATCCCAAAATGCACTGAAACATCAACATAATGTAAATTTTGTTTGTAAAAAAAGCCAGCGTCTTTTTAGCTTTATTAATCTAGGACGATTCTTCAATAGATCATTATTTACATAATGAAAAATCTAACAGCAAAACTATTTAACATCTGCGTGTCTAGATCGTATTAGTACGGAAAACTGTCAGGTGCATTTGATAATGCAAGAATCAGTAAGACTGGGGATGCTTGTGATCTGATGCGGGAAGGGTTGGAAACCATTTAATCGACTGGAACATGGGCTTGTTATTTCCAGAATATAATGACTATGTCAGAATATTGGGAATGGGAGTTTAGTCGTGTTGCTTGGAGCGCTTTCCCACTGAATGAAAATTGACCTTTCGAGTCCTAGCGAGGACAAATAACTAAATGAAAGAAAAAAGAAAGGCTTTGAAAGAAAGAAGAAATTAAATACTTTGAACGTCTCAAGCGAAAAAAATCCCTAAAAAGGTATTAAGCGACAGTGATGCGCGCCGTCATTACATAAAAAGTGTGCACTAATTTTACATAAAATGAGCACCGTCATTAAGTTAAAAGAAATTAAAAAAATGCCTTCAACATTTCGGGCGAAAACAAATCTAAAAAAAAATGTGACAGTGATACGCGCCGTCATTACATGACATCACATAAGGTGTGTGCCGTTCTCGGTTACAAGCGGGGATTCCCCATGGGTCCTGACGTTATGTTACATAAAATTGTGGCATCCATATTAGACTTGAGCGTTTGAAACGGGGTGTGTCGCGACGTCATTGGAGTCCAGAGAGGTGTGTCGTGGGAATCTTTCCAACTGTGTTCCCTTCAATAGAACCGGTGACCGGAATCGATAAAAATGAGCAAGGGTGTTTCATGTGACGTCAGAGGGCTCCGTTTACAATCCCATGTTAATATCCCTATGGATGTTGCAGAAATGTCATGTTAGTTTCCCTATGGCTACCTTTAAAATCTCTTGCTAATTTCCCTATGACTGTCTTTAAAATTCCATTTTAATTTTCCTACATATGTCACAGTAATCCCATTTTTATTTTCCTATCTGTGTCGTGACGTCAGAGGGTTGCGGTCGGAATTCTGGGAGGGCTGCGGTTGGAAGCAGAGTTGCGATACTACTTCTACTCTTATAAGTTACCTATGTGCATTGCCTCTGATTGCAGTATAGAAAAAAACATTATTTTCTGTTTCTTCCTTTAACCAATATCAGAAAAACTCTAGTCGTTTTTTCCAGAGTGTCCTTCCATCATAGAGATCCCTTCCATGATAGAACCAAACTACAAAAAAATTAACAGAAATATGCTTCAATCACTCTATCATCCACAAATTCGTTCCTCCCAAGAAGAGACCAAAAATCTCGAAATTCCCAAACGCCCCTAATAAAAAACCTTGCTTTTAAATCATTTTACACCACACACAGACAAAACAAACTCAACAATTAGAAAAAGTTTTTTATTTTTTATTTTAAATAATCATTCAAGTATTTCACACAACCGTATCTAACAGCTAAAGTTTATTTCGTAGATATTTCTAATTTATCTGTTTATTTAGTGTATTTGTTCTAATTTAAAAAATTTTGATACAAGCTTGGGGAAGACAAAAATACTCTGTTTTTTTCCAGAGTGTCCTTCCATCATAAAGGTCCCTTCCATGATAAAACCAAACTACAAAAAAATTAAAAGAAATATACTTAAATCACTCTATCAGCCACAAATTCGTTCCTCCCAAGAGGAGACCAAAAATCTCGAAATTCCCAAACGCCCCTAATATAAAACCTTGCTTTTAAATCATTTTACACCACACACACACAAAACACACTCAACAATTAGAGAAGGTTTTTTATTTTTTATTTTAAATAATAATTTTTTTTATTTTAAATAATTTATTTAAATAATAATAGTTAAATAAGTATTTCACACAACCATATCTAACAGCTAAAGTTTTTTTTCGTACATATTTTTAATTTATTTGTTTATTTAGTGTATTTGTTCTAATTTAAAAATTTTTTGCTTATTTTTATTAATCTTCACCTGAATGGAGACGTTGGACTCACTCCTACACTCATTTATTCTAGACTAACGTTCCGCATTTAAAAAACTGAAACTCCCTTCTCAATGTGTTTCTCACTCACCCTCACATACACAGTATTTACAAATACAAGTAAATTAAGAAAAATATTTTTTCTCCACTCGTTACTTATTTTCCATAATTCGATTTTATACTTTCAAAGAAACTAATAAAACCTTCCAAACAGTGTACTTTTTTTCTTTTTCTTCTGCTCTACACATAATTGTCCTTCCAATAATACAACACAGAGTATTTTTGTCATCCCCAAGCTTATATCAAATTTTACCAGCTTCTTCTTTTCCTCATCACTTTGAGCGGGTGGCTGGCGTTTATTCCCCCCCCCCCCCCGAAAATACACCTCGTGGAATATACCCCCCGTGGAATATACCCCCACGTAAATACCCTCCGGAAAATACCCCCCCCCCCCCGTGAAAAATAAGGCTTTCCAAATTTGAAATTTTTTTTTTTTTATTATTATTTCCGTAGAGGAAAGGAGTTTTGGTACTTGTGTATTATGGTCAACTCACTCAAATTTATGCTGTGTAAAACTCGAGAACAAACCGGTTTCTTCGTTTTGTTTTGTTATGTTTTTTTTTCAGCTTAGCGCGAGACAAGACAAAGACAAGTGACGGAATATATGGGAAATATATAATTTGGGCTGCAGAATAATTGTACCAAACAAATTTTACATGCAGACCCGCTATACTTTACCCCCCCCTCCCACCTAATATGCAAATCTATAGCCCAAATTTATTTCTAAAGTAACGAAGAAACTAACGAAAAAACTGGCGTGTTATCGAATTTTGCATAGCGTCAACTTGAGTGAGTGGCGCATAATACACAAGTACCAAAATTCCTTCCTCCTACGGAAATAACAATAAATTGAACTCAAATAAAATTCTCAAATTTGGAAAGCCTTATTTTCCACGAGGGGGGGGGGGGTATTTTCCACGGGGGGGGGGGGTATTTCCGGGGGTTATTTTCTGCGGGGTGGTCTTTTCCGCGGGAGGGGTGTATTTTCCGTGGGGGGGGGGTATTTTCCGGGGGTAATCAAAGGGGGTGGGGGGTAAACGCCTAAAACCCTTTGAGCGTTCATTCCAGTTTTGAATCTTGACTATTTTCAGTTTTTATAAGGCAACAGTGATCCCTCTACTCAAGGCCGGAAAAGACCCTAAGCTGGTTGACTCATACTGCCCCATATCACTCACTTCTTCTGTTGCTAAACTAATTGAGAGGGTAATAAAACAAAACGTTTTAACCCGATTATCAGATCACATTCAAATTGAAAAGCTCGGATTTCTCCCTGGAAGGAGCACCACAGATGCCTTAGTTAGACTAGAGCATCTGATCAAACAAAGCTTCAAAATAGGAAAAGCAGTTTATGTGATATTTTTAGACATGGAATCAGCATTTGATAGAGTAGACGTGAGGCAACTAATCAGAAAGCTATCTGTAATGGGCTTACCAGACCTACTGGTAAATTGGATCCACCAATTTTTGATGGGTAGGGAGGTCCAGGCCTCCCTGGGGGGCTCCTTCTCAGAGTTTAAGAGGAAAGCATTTGACATTTGGACTCCCTCAAGGGGCTGTTCTAAGTCCACTTCGCTTCTCAGTTTATTGTCATGATATAAGCCTGGAAAATGTTCTTGGAGCAGAGCTCTTTCTGTGTGCTGATGATATTGCTGTTGCAGTTGTGGGGAGAGACCCTGTATGCTTACAGTCAGCCTCTCAAAAAGCTGTAGATATGCTATCAATTTGGGTAAAAAGTAATAATATGGTCTTCTCAAACCATAAGTCAGTTAGTGTGTTTTTCCACAAAATGCATAACCTGGATGCTTTCAAACCACTGATGAAACTGAATGGACATGGGATTGTGGTTGAAGAACATGCAAGCTTTCAGGGAGTTGTATTCGACAAGAACCTGACATTGAAAAGCTATCTGGATGAGCTGATTGGCGATCTTAACCAACGGGAAAACTTCATTAATGCTCTCTGCCTTGGAAGAAGAGGAGCCCCTACAGCCTTTGCTACAACTATTGTCAAGCCAGTGGTGATATCCAAGATAGACTATGGATCATTTATATATGGATCCGCCAAGAAATGTCTCCTGAAGAAACTTGACACAACCCTCCAAGCAATCTTATAAAGAGCCCTTGGCTGTCTAAAATCAACTCCTATTGCAGCTATGTACTGTGAAGTGGGGATCTAGTCCTTTCACTCCAGAAAATATCTCCTTGCAAGATATTTTGGAAAGAAGATAAGACTCAATAACCACATTATCTACAAAGGAATCATTAGCCACCACAACCCTGATGTCCGCTACAAACCAACAGAGATGCCCTCTTTTCAGAGATTCCTTTGCCTTCCTGGCATGGAAGAGTTCATAGAGAATGGCAGGCTGACTGTTAATTTGGATGATGATTCTCCCAGCGCCTCCAAAGGAATTGGGGAATTGATTATTCCTAAGATCAGCATTGGAAAAAAGGAGGACCTCCCCCAAGCAGTGATGAAAATCATATTCCTGGGAAAGTTGGCAGAATACCAGGACTACATCCAAGTTTACACAGATGGCTCAAAGACAGAATCAAAATGCAACTGTGCAGTAGTTATACCCTCCCAGGGCCTGTCTCTTTCCTACCATTTACCCCCCTACCTGACAATTTTCTCTGCAGAACTTATGGCAATTAAGTTTTCTCTTCAAGCCATAGCAAGCCAAACAGAGACCAAACATCAGAAATATATTGTCTGCACTGATTCACTGTCAGCTCTGGATTACCTTTCACACCAGCAACACCAAGCAAGAAATGTTGCCACGGAGATTGAAAATCTGGCTACACAACTTGCAAGAAAGGGTATATCAGTCCTATTTATATGGGTTCCAGCACACTGTGGCATAACAGGAAATGAACTAGCAGACCAGGCTTCAAAACAAGCCTCCCATCTGGGTCTCATCTCTCAAACCCCTATTACTGATCCTGAATTCCTGTCTTCAATCAGTTCAAAAATTTTGGAGGAAGAAGACGCTTGGCTCCGTTCTTTCCATACCCAGCTCCTGGATCTGTATAATGACAAGCAGCCGTCAAAAGAAATGTACCTCTCATCTTGCATCCTTTCAACTTGTCTCTTTCGCCTTAGATGTGGCCATGCAAGCACAAAATCAACACTTTTCCATTGGAAAATGACCCCTTCCCCCAACTGCGACACATGTGGAGTGTGCGAAGACATGCGTCACATCATCTTCAACTGTAGAAAATATGAAAAGGAGAGGGAAATACTAAGGAGTTGCTGTGAGAAGGCATTTAAGGCATTAACAATGCGCTCTGTTCTAGGCCATCATACATATCCTCCTTGGGCTAGACGACTAAGCACAAACATTTTAAGTAGTTGTGTTAAGACTACTGGTTTGGTTCATTCCCTTTAAGATTATTTTCTTTTTTTACACCCTTATATTAGCTCATTTTAGAGTCATCACATTACTTTTTATCTATGTTTTATTAGCTTTTTTTTTAGTTGGCGTATGTGACAGGAATGATGTATATTGGCATTATTTATTTAATTGTGTCGTAATTGTATTTTAATTGCTTTATGACAATGCAGTGCTGAATTACTCTGATTCTTGTTTTTCAAAGCGGGCATTTCCTACAGGTGAATGACCCCCTACCAATAGCACAATAAGTGATACCTGATCCGGCTCAATGAATATTGGCTGAAGTGGCACCCAATCAAGCTAGTAATTACAGAAGGCACAGAATAAGCGAGTGAAACGTAAGCATATGACCTATTGGTCGAACGTTTCAAACCCTAAACAACAACAACATCACTACAGTAATTTTACTGCTTTGGAAGTTCCCTGTGGTGTTACTTGCTTTGATTGAAAACCTTGCTGACACAGGGCAAACAAAATTTCCTTGTCTTTTCAACCAAATTTCATAGTCAAGCCACAAATTTTTAATAGCTCTCAATGGTAGCTAGTATCCACAAAGAATTCACTAATAGGCCAATAAAAGAATTCACTTTGTCTTTGAAACAGTCAGCTGACACTGAGGCTCGCAAAATGATTTTAAGGTATCAAACCTCCTTAAGTGAAAAAAATAGAAATTGGTGGTGTAAACAACCAGAAAATAAAGGAAAAAACAAAGAAAGCATAGCTAACCAATTACATCTTTTCTCTCATTTGCTGTTAATTCTTAATTTAAGAGTTTTCTTAATGCTATCACAAGGGCCAGGGTTACCACACACTGATTAATCATTAGTTTTAGTAAATTATTTTTCATCTTAGAGGTGGTTTTTTCTTATAATGATAACAAAATAAAAAGACAGAAAAAAAACACAAGAAAATAGAACCTGTGGTTAACTTCTAATCTTGGAAAGCCTTTTCTAATTTTCAAATCTAACTTATTTTCAACAGCTAAATTTGATGAAATTTAACAAAACTGATAGTCTTTTTGATTCAAAAACTGACATTGTTTTCTGAAATTACAATACGAACCAATGTAAAAAAAAAAATATCACTGGTCTACTGATAAGCTCAAAACTTTCCAATGGATTCCAAAGAACAATTAAATATAGATACAATGATGTTAAGATAGCCTAATTTGAAAGTGGATTTTTGTCTTGCACCTGTGGTAATTTTTTGACTATAGAGTACCTTAATGTTTTAAAACCTTGGCTATTACACAACCATATCTAATTTTGAAGGAATCAATAAGCTATTTGGGGTATATTTGACAATCTAAAAGAAATTATATACCTTCATATGATGGCTTAAAGATGCTTTTTCTCTTGGACCAAAATCTCCCACAACAGTAAAACCATGCTGCAAATCAGAATTGGCAATCTGTAGAACACATTTGTCAAAACTATCAGCATGTTCAGCAATGTCTAATTCAACAGGACTTTGAATTGGTACTAAAAAAAAAGAACAGTAATATTGGATTTATCATGCAACCTTGTTTAACACTGAAGAGTAACTGATGGCATTATTAGTTTTATTAGCATTTTGTACAAAGCTTTTCAATTAGCATGGATTTATTTGCTTCAGCTTTGTTATTTTTTCCACTGCAAAAATTGTTCCAACCTTGCTGCTAAACAGATTCTGTGATGCCCATGGAAAAAAAAGACCTAACTATAGAGGCTTCAGATCAGGGACAGGACACTCTGTCTGGACTTTCACTTTAAGACCAATACTAAAGCATGGGTTTAGAATCCAATAGGAGACAATCTAAAGTCGCACTGCCTTCACCACAGTCCAGTCTAGAGGCCTTCACCAGGGCAAGGTTTAAACAATACAAAGCACAATGCATGCAAATGGCAATTGGGTAATGCTTTTATATCTCTGCTTGAGCGCCCTTGTATAAAACCAGAAATGCTTGCACAAACCTTTGATGGAGGCTATACTTTTTACAACCTCCATCCAAAACAATTCTAACTAACCGATTCATGTCTAATCCAAACTCTGAGTAGAGTTGGATAATTCACTTTGCAAGACATAGACCAGTCAAGTAATTCGCAGTGTCAAAGTATAAAAAAAATTTCTTTTATTTGATGATCATCATACAAACAGATCACAAGAACAAGCTGTTCTTTTAAAGTCACATCACTGATATCATCAGCCAATATTGAAAAACACTTTTCACTCTGTTCAAAATTCCGCCTAAATGGCGATGCCTACACTATTGACAATATCCTTCTGCAGTAGAGGAGATACATATTTTGCACTAATAGTGGATGATTCAAAATGTTCCAAAATTTTTCGTTTCCACAATCCACACTAAATCACAACAACCCTCTCAATACCTCTTCATTTTCAAAAGTTTTTGCAAGGAAATTACTTATTTCACAAGGACACCACAGGGCTAATTCATGAAAACAAAAAATAGAATAGCCTGGACAATTGGTCCTACCATTTCTTGGTTTTTATCCTTTTCTCATGATCTTGCAAATTCAATTGCTGGTCAATTGGAATGCTTTTCTTTCTTGTACATTGATAAATATCATAAATTTTTGTACTGCAGGAACATGATACTGTCTTTCATTATGATAAATGAAGCCAACAAGAGCATCTTTATGGTCAGTATGGCTTCGAAATTAAGCATCCAAGCATCTGATGTGAGCCATTACTGGTCTAAGATTCTGGAAATAGGAAGCAGTGTTTATAGAACGCAGCTTTTTTGAAGGGCTGAGCACTAACCATGAATATTTTGAAGCAATATGCTTTGAAAATGACAACACTTTGTAACTATGCCCTTGACATTCTGGTTAACTATCTCAGGAAATTCAAATTCCTTTCCTGATTTCTAGTGCCTACGCATTAAGTCCAACTTTCGAGCATCAGAAATCTGGTCACAATAATCAAAAGCCTCTAGGCTAATGTCAAGCAAGTTGATAATGGGTTCAATGACTGAGGTGTCTTCTCAATGTTGGTCTATTTCATGAAAGGGTTTATTAATGCTTTGGCTTAAAATTATTCTAATAGCTTATGCAAACTAACTTGAAAAGTTAGTTTAATTTACAAACTTTTTAATTAATGCTTTTAAATATTTTTTAGAAATTGATGCACAAAGCAGAATATTTTTCAATTTGATGATCAATAGGCGTTTTGTGTTGCTCTGTAAATCAACATTAGTCAGGTTTTTTTGTTTCAAAATGGCCACAGGCCTTCCTTCTATGTCCTCTCCCCTTTCTGTTAATTTGGCTGTTTTTTGCTGTTTTTTTTTTACATAGGGGTTGTGATGCCTTTGCAGCATAATGATAGAATTGATGAAAAATAAGAAACATCTTATCTTCCCTATCAATTGAATGACCAAGAAAACATTAGTTTTGCTCTCAGCAGAATCAACCTAAATTAAGATCTTAATATATTAACTTTAGTTTCACTTTTCATAGGCATGCTTGTAGCAAGGTTCATCAGTATCCCACAGTTTGGCAAAAAGGGCCAAGTACAAAAATGGCATGAAGCAATATTAAAGAAAGAATATGTTCATTTAGCTATAGTGGAGTTTTTGTTCTGTCATTGTCAAGCAAACTTCAAAAGGTTTGATTTTCGTTGGTTTCTTTTTTCTTTTCTGTTTTAGCACTGATGACGACTTGGCAAAGGTCCTTGTCAAAATATTTGCTTATTTCTTCATCTTCATGGTTCGCCACTGGCTGACAAAATCCTTGTTTTTTCACCTTTTTTTTATTTTGTTATTTTCTTTTCCCTCTGAGTTTCATTTGTTGTGTATAGCCAGTGTGGTCTTAGAATGTATTTACGTCAAGCTTACAATGAGGTTATAGCAATGAGTGGGGTACTACAGATAACTTTACTAGGTCCAACCCTTTTCATGATGTACATCAACAACATTTCCAATCATTTGGACAATAATATGTATTTTTTCACAGATGATGACAAAGTTTTGGCATTGCAAACCCACAGAACATCAAACGCAACATAGATGGACTACAGGATTGGACTCAAGACTGGCTTCTTCAACTCAATACAACAAAATTCTGTATTTTGCACATTAGATCCAACAGCCCAATGGCTACCTACTCGATTTTCATTCCCATCACTAAAATAAGGGAACATCTAGAGAATAGAAAGGGACCCTGGTATTGTCAACAACAAGTTGAGGTCTTACAGCCACATTCAGAATGTTTTTTCCCAAGCAAATTTAATCATT
Source organism: Artemia sp. Qi Xiang Cuo (assembly GCF_049724085.1). Classification (NCBI taxonomy): domain Eukaryota; kingdom Metazoa; phylum Arthropoda; class Branchiopoda; order Anostraca; family Artemiidae; genus Artemia; species Artemia sp. Qi Xiang Cuo. The sequence continues at coordinate 47,162,552 of NC_142796.1, forward strand.
GGCCTACTGAAACAGACTGTCAGTAGCTGAGAGGCAACAATATTCCTAAAAGTGCATAAAGCTCTTGTAAGACCCTATCCTAATTTTGGCATGTGCCTTGCTGGTTCCTCTTACTGGCTAGATGTAAGGCTCATTAAAACTGTTCAGAGGCAAGCAACAAAGCACATGAAAAGCCAAAAATCAGCTTCATATGAGGACCACCTCAAGTAGCTTAAGCTACCTACCCTTGTCTACAGACACATGCATAGTGATATGATGCTGACTTACAAACTTCAAAAGAAAAATTAACATCTTCATTGGCTGCTATAGTACCAGCCATCATCACAAAAGAGGACACTCCAAGAAGCTACCAAAATTAAGCTCCAAATCAAGAATCCATCAAATGTACTTCTCAAGAAGATTCATAAACCGCTGGAATCAATTGAAGGACTCAACTGTCAGCACTCCATCCATCCAGTCTTTCAAAAACCAACTTGAAAGGGAGTGAGAGAAGAGGTAGTGCAGATTAAATTTGGAGTCATCAACTCAAGAGCCCTACAGGTCTGGAGGAGCTTAAAGCTCTCAAATGGATTAAGGTGATTGCCAAGTGTGGGAAACCATGCTGTGACCAAGCTGGTTCCAGGAATGCACAAAGCCTCCATTCATACCAGAGGACCCATGGACTTCTTGCTGTCCTGTTCTGAGTGAGCTTAAGCACTTTGTGTAGACTTGATAAGATGTCTTTGTCCCTGTCCTACACTGGATATGGAACCATTGCTTTTTCTGAGGAAATTATAATTTCAATGATTTAAAGAGCATGAAAATTGCAACTTGGAATGTTACAACATTAAGAAATAACTATTGTATCTACATTTTGACTGACAAATTCAGACATTTTGAACTGGACTCATTAGTTTTAGAAACTCATAGGAAACAGAAAATTGGGTGATATAAAATTTAATTACTCAGGCAGGAAGGATGGGATGCACAACCAGGGAGTATGGCTCCTGATGAATAAGGAAGCTGCTAATACTTGTCTAGGCTATGTATTTTATTTTTATAGTAGAGTAACTTTTATTTACAACAACAAAAAAACACTGTAAATAAATGAAAATGCAAAGGCCTTATGGCATAGTTAAACAAATTACCTGTTACAAAAAAAATGAATAAAACATCATACAGAATACATTTTTAATAATTTTAAAGGCTAAATCTTATACAAAATAAAACAAAAGAAACAATAACAACCTGACACTACTTCTTCACAAAATGAAACACAAAAATAACCTGACCCTATAATGCTACAACATTACAGAATACTATTGATAACAGAATGCTAGTTGCTCATGTTGCAACTAAAAAAATGCAGGGTATCAGTCTTAGTAGTTTGTACCCCTGTAGAAGTGATTGATGGAGATAATAGCAACTTGGATAAATTTTACAAACAGCCACAGGAACAAATAGATTGGATCCCACAGAGAAATATAGTATTTTTATAAGGGGATTTTAATACCCTGGATGGTAGACATAGGGATAGATGGTATCCAAGCCTAGCTGGATTTGGTGTTGGAAAAGAAAACAGTAATGAAAAGAAAAGACAAAGGACCAAAAGTTAATATAATACTAATATGATCATAAGACCACTAACCGTATTGATTATGTAATTATAAACCAAAGACTGGCAGGATCAGTGTATGTAGGGGTGCTGTTTTGATATTAAAAGTAAAAATCACCATCTAGTAGCACCTAGGGTTAATCTGAAGCTAAAATTTAGTAAAACTAACAACCTTCTTGGAAGCTGTGACATTGGTAGACTCTAGGATGAGAATTTGAAAGAAACTTTTTGGGAACAGTTGAATACTAAACTGGAGTCTAAAATTTGACATGTAGAAGATAGATGGAATAATTTTTGGTAAATGGTTTGAGAAGTTGCTGATGGTGTCTTAGGGAAGAAAGTTAGAAAGGCAGCAAAGAATATTGGTGAAAATATTTTATGCTTAATAGAGCCTTGGAGAGGATAGTGCAAAAATTATTTGAGTGAAAATTCATAAAAAAAATAAAATAAAAGGAATGTAAAGAAAGTGACTAAAGCATACAAATATTATTTAAGAAGGTGTGAAGTGAATGACATGGATAAAATTTCCGAAGATAAGGAAGATACAGCCAGATGGCAGAATAGTGAAATATTTTACTGACATGGTAATAAATTGAGAGAGAATGGTCAGTTTCGACTTGTCCCAGTGGAAGATAAGAATGGGGCCACAATTTGTGACAAAGAAAGAGTTAAAGAGAGATAAGTAGAACAATTTGATAAAATACTAAACCAGGACAGAATTACAGGAAAAGATATTGAGCAAAATGAAAAAGTTTGTGACACCTTGGATCTGAAGGAAGATTTATTTTTTGGGGAACAGTTAGTGATAATACTAAAAGGATCAAAAATATTAAGGCTCAAGGTGCTGATAGTGTGGTGAATTAGTTTTTTAACTATGGTGGTTATGAGGTCAGAGATAAGTTACTGAAGATTACTGACAAAGTTTTAAGAGAAAAACAGTGTAATTTTAGGAATGGGAGATGGTGCATCAACCAGATTTTCACTCTTAAATTAAGCATTGAGAAGTGCCTGAGTAAACAAACCACTTTAGAACTCAGTTTCATACAAAATGACCAAGTGTTTCATTCAATTGATAGAAGAGCTTTAGCTAGCTTGTCCTTGGGTAGTATAGTCTACCAGATAAATATATTAAATGGATTAGTGTTTTGTACAAGAATAACATTGGAGCAGTTAAGGTAGTTAATGAGGTTTGTAACTGGTTTCACAAAAAAGAATCAATGGATAAGGTTTATATTAACAAACTATTCAGGTAGCTGAGAAATAAACTTACCTTATTGCTTGTGCATTTTATGGTACCCATGAAAGAAGTCAAGTTTGGTTAATGCTAATGAAATATAATAGAATAGGATGGATATATAATAGTTTAGAAACACATTTGGGCTATATATTTGCACATTAGGGGAGGGGGGAGGGGTAGGTGGTAAAGCACATTATATATTAAATACCTAACCTAGGTACCCTCTCCCCACCCCCTACATCCCAAAAAACAACAATTTAAGTATTGTAAACTCAATGAAAACCACACTTTGCTTTCCATTTTTCTATACAAATACCTATTTGGCAGGTATCCATTAGTAGTTCCTTGTACAATATATAGCAGTGGGTACCATAAAGTGCACAAGAACCCTTATGTCTACAGTCAGAATTGTATCCTGACTCTTAATTTAACATGTTTGCATTGGAAATGAGCTTTACCCCCACCCCTATATATACTAATTCAAAGTATATATTTGCACATTAGGAGGGGGGGGGGGGTAAAGTTCAAACTTACCCTTATAGTTAAAATTACATCCTTAATCCAAATTTAACATTCATTTGCATCAGCAATGAGGTTTTCACCACCACCACCTCCCCCCCCCCCTAATGTGCAAATATATACCCTGAATTGGTATATATAGGGGTGGGGACACAGTTCATTTCCAATTTGATAAAATACTAAACCAGGACAGAATTACAAAAGTTTGTGACACCTTGGATCTAAAGAAAGATTTAGTTTTTGGGGAACAGTTAGTGATAATACTAAAAAGATCAAAAATATTAAGGCTCAAGGTGCTGATAGTGTGGTGAATCAATTTTTTAACCATGGTGGTTATGAGGTCAGGGATAAGTTACTGAAGATTACTGACAAAGTTTTAAGAGAAAAACAGTGTAATTTTAGGAATGGGAGATGGTGCATCAACCAGATTTTCATCATGCTATATATTTGCACATTAGGGGGGGTGGGGGGGTAAAGCACATTATATATTAAATAGATAACCTAACCTAGGTACCTCCCCCCCCCCTGCACCCCAAAATCAACAGGTTAAATATTGTAAACACAATGAAAACCACACTTTGCATTCCATTTCTCTATACAAATACGTGTTTGGCAGGTATCCATTAGTAGTTCCTTGTACAATATATAGCAGTGGGTACCATAAAGTGCACAAGAACCCTTATGTCTACAGTCAGAATTGTATCCTGACTCTTAATTTAACATGTTTGCATTGGAAATGAGCTTTACCCCCACCCCTATATATACTAATTCAAAGTATATATTTGCACATTAGGAGGGGGGTAAAGTTCAAACTTACCTCTATAGTTAAAACTACATCCTTAATCCAAATTTAACATTCATTTGCATCAGCAATGAGGTTTTCACCATCCCCCCCCCCCCTAATGTGCAAATATATACTTGAATTGGTATATATAGGGGTGGGGACACAGTTCATTTCCAACACAAAAGTATGTTAAATTTGGATTCAGGATGCAATTCAGACTATAGAGATAAGTTTATTTCTTAGCTACCTGAATAGTGAAACCTTACCTAAATCAATTGTGGAAGTAAAGCTCTCCTAGACTTAGATTATACTGAGGATTAAAGCTTTTTATATGAAAATGTTAGCAAGATAAATGAATTTTGGGAGCTCAGACTAAGCTGCTAAGACTAGGAACAAGTGAAAATGAAGAAGTTATGCTGGGTAACAATCACTATTATGCAATTTAGATTGCCAATTTTATGTTATTTTTAAGGTTAAAGCTATGTTTGTGATAATTCATCCTGTTCCCCCTGATGGTGATAAATATAACCTTAGGATATAGGTAATTATACTGAAAATAGGCTAAAACACAAAGACAATGAGATTTTCACTGCATAATATAGGCCACAACCATGGGCTTAGGCAGCATATTGTCTAGGGGGGGGGGCAGTCAATAGCCTAGTGTGATGGAGTTTTATCAACTGCTTTTTCCAAACCATCTGCTTTTTCAGCCATATCTAATGTAAATTTGAAGGTCTATGGGGGGGGGCAGCTTCCCACCCCCTCTCTACGCCCGTGGCCACAACATAGGCTAGCCTATTTAAGTCAATTGCATTGTAAAACTTCTTTCTGTTATTACTCACATTTTTATCTGATTTAAAGCAGAATTTTATTTCCAATATTCAGCAAAATCACTCAGCTAAATTGAAGGTAAAATTCTACTTTAGTTACTTTTGGCTATCTTGGAAAGAGGTTGGGTTAGGAAAATGAAACTTTCAGGGATGGATGTACATGCTAAGGTTTGTCCCGGGAAGGTACTTTGAAGTACCTACCTCCACTCATCCCCCCTCTATATAATGGTAAATTACTGCGCATTACTAGTTGTTTTTAACTCATATTTCATCCTATATAACTATCATAAATATAAATCACTGCTTACCTTACACAACTTCTGCTTTTAACCTTGTTCATTAAAATATATTCCAAAATCCTATTTAAATCCTAAGCCATTTAATTTTCAACCCATTCCGAATTTCCTTATGGTATATGAAACCAAGTTTGTTGTGATGTCACACTTGTCTTATCAGAAACCCTTACCCTTAAGGGTAGCAGGCACATGCCAAACAACTCTGTTGATAAGACCATTTAAACTGTATTAATTAGGGAAAGGATTTGACAAGAGAGACCAGTAAAAATAACCTAATCCTTTTTAGAGGACAAATTATGTTATGGAAAGATGTTTTTGAAATTCCCCTTCCACCCAAACTTAAAATTTTCTAAAATTCTACTTTAGAAGCTTTTAAAATATTTCTAAAGTACTAAAAAATAGAGTGCTTAAAAACATCAGAATTGACTTCAGAGGACACATTATATCACAGGAAGAGGTTTTTGAAATCACCCTTCCCCCCAAACTCAAAATTTTCTAAAATTCTACTTTAGAAGCTTTTAAAATATTTCTAAAGTACTAAAAGATACAGTGCTAAAAACATCAGAATCGACTTCAGAGGACACATTATATCACGGGAAGACATTTTTAAAATCCCCCTTCCCCCCAATCTCAAAATTTTTCAAAATTCTACTTTAGAAGCTTTTAAAATATTTCTAAAGTACTAAAAGATAGAGTGCTAAAACATCAGAATCGACTTCAGAGGGCACATTATATCACGGGACGAGGTTTTTGAAATCACCCTTCCCCCCAAACTCAAAATTTTCTAAAATTCTACTTTAGAAGCTTTTAAAATATTTCTAAAGTACTAAAAGATACAGTGCTAAAAACATCAGAATCGACTTCAGAGGACACGTTATATCACGGGAAGAGGTTTTTAAAATCCCCCTTCCCCCAAACTCAAAATTTTCTAAAATTCTACTTTAGGAGCTTTTTAAATATTTCTAAAGCGCTAAGACATAGAGTGCTAAAAACATCACCCACTAGTTATGAGAACACGTTATATCACGGTAAGTTGCTTTTAAAATCTCCCTAACTCCAAACTAAAAAATTTATAAAATTATAATTTAGTAGATTTGAATATATTTATTAATCGCTAAGACATATGGCGCTACAAACATCAGAATCAACTTCAGAGGACACGTTATATCACGGGAAGAGGCTTTTAAAATCCCCCTTCCTCCCAAACTCAAAATTTTCTAAAATTCTACTTTAGGAGCTTTTTAAATATTTCTAAAGCGCTAAAACATAGAGTGCTAAAACATCAGAATCGACTTCAGAGGACAATTTATATCATGGGAAGAGGTTTTGAAAATCCTCCCTACCCCCAAATTCAAAAAATTCTACTTTAGAAGGTTTTAAAATATTTCTAAAGCACTAATAGACAGAGCGCTATAAATATCAGAATCGGCTTAAGAAGACATATTATGTTATGGGAAGTAGTTTTTGAAATCCCCCTTCCCCCCTAACTCAAAATTTTCCAAAATTTTACTTTATAAGATTTTAAAATATTTCTAAAGCACTAAGACATAGAGTGCTAAAAAAATCAGAATCGACTTCAGAGGACACGTTATATCACGGGAAGAGGTTTTGAAAATCCCCCTTCCCCCCAAACTCAAAATTTCCCAAAGTTCTACTTTAGAAGCTTTTTAAATATTTGTAAAGCGCTAAGACATAGAGCATTACAAACATCAGACTCGACTTTAGGGGTCAATTTATGTCATGGGAAGATATTTTTGAAATCCCCCATCCCCCCAAACTCAAAATTTTCAAAAATTTTTACTTTAGAAACTTGTTTAAATATTTCTAAAGCGCTAAGACATAGAGCAGAATCAACTTTAGAGGACAATTTATGTCATGGGAAGATGTTTCTGAAATCCCCCTTCCCCCCAAACTCAAAATTTCCAAAATTATACTTCAGAAGCTTTTTTAAATATTTCTAAAGCGCTAAGACATAAAACGGTACAAACATCAGAATCAACATTAGAGGGCAATTCATGTCATGGGAAGATGTTTTTGAAATCCCCCTTCCCCCCAAACTCAAAATTTTCCAAAATTCTACTTCTGATGCTTTTTTAAATATTTCTAAAGCGCTAAGAAATATAACGATACAAACAGCAGAATCTACTCTAGAGGATAATTTATGTCATGGGAAGATGTTTCTGAAATCCCCCTTTCTACCAAACTCAAAAATTTACTTCATAATCTTTTTAAATATTTCTAAAGCATTAATAGATATATTGCTAAAAACATCAGAGTCGACTTCAGAGGAGACATTATGTCACGGGAAGAGGTTATTAAAATCCCCCTTACCCCCAAACTGGAAAATTTACAAAATTCTACTTCACAAGCTTTTTAAATATTTTAATACCGCAAAAAGATAGAGAAATACAAATATCAGACATAACTTCACATGACAATTTATATTGCTGAGAGATGTTTTTGAAATCCTCCTTCCCGCCAAACTAAAAATTTTCTAAATTTATACTTTAGATGAGTTTTTTAATACTACTAAAGCGCAAAGACATAGAACGTTACAAACATCAGAATCAAATGTAAAGGACAATTCATGTCACGGTACGAGGTTTTTAAAATCACTCTTCCCCCAAACTCAAAATTTTCCAAAATTCTACTTTAGGAGCTTTTTAAATATTTCTAAAGCGCTAAGACATAGAACGCTACAAAAATCAGAATCGACTTTAGAAGACAATTTGTGTCATGGGAAGATGTTTTTGAAAGCCCCCTCCCCCCAAAATCAAAATGTTCCAAAATTTTACTGTAGAAGCTTTTTAAATATTTTTAAATCGCTTCTAGATAGAGTGCTAAAAAAATTAGAATCACCATTAGATGACATGTTATATCACGGGAAGAGGATTTTAAAATCACCCTTCCCCCCAAACTCAAAAATTTCAAAAATTTTACTTTAGAAGCTTTTTAAATATTTCTAAAGCACTAATAGATAGAGTGCTAAAAACATCAGAATCAACTTCAGAGGACCCGTTATATCACGGGAAGAGGTTTTTGAAATCCCCCTTCCCCCCAAACTCAAAAATTTTCAAAATTCTACTTTAGAAGCTTTTTAAAAATTTCTAAAGCACTAATAGATAGAGTGCTAAAAATATCAGAATCGACTTCAGAGGACAAATTATGCTATGGGAAGATGTTTTTGAAATCCTCCTTCCCCCCAAACTCAAAATTGTCAAAATTCTACTTTAGAATGTTTTAAAATATTTCTAAAACACTAATAGATAGAGCGCTATAAATATCAGAATCAACTTCAGAGGACAAATTATGTTATGGGAAGATATTTTTGAAATCCCCCTTTCCCCCCAAACTCAACATTTTCCAAAATTGTTACTTTAGAAACTTGTTTAAATATTTATAAAGCGCAAAGACATAAAGCATTACAAACATCAGAATCAACTTTAGAAGACAATTTATGTCATGGAAAGATGTTTTTGAAATCCCCCTTCCCCCAAAACTAAAAATTTTCCAAAATTCTACTTTTGAAGCTTTTTAAATATTTCTAAAGCACTAATAGATAGAGTGCTAAAAACATCAGAATCGGCTTCAGAGGACACGTTATATCACGGGAAGAGGTTATTGAAATCCCCCTTCCCCCCAAACTAAAAATTTTCCAAAATTCTACTTTAGAAGCTTTTTGAATATTTCTGAAACACTAATAGATAGAGCACTACAAATTTCAGAATTGACTTCAGAGGACATGTTATATCACGGGAAGAGGTTTTTAAAATCCCCCTTCCCCCCAAACTCAAAATTTTCCAAAATTCTACTTTAGAAGCTTTTTAAATATTTCTAAAGCACTAATAGACAGAGTGCTACAAAAACCAGGCTCGCATTGAGATGACAGATTATTTTGCTAGAAGATGTTTTTGAAGTTCCCCTTCCCCCCAAACTGGAAATTTTCCAAAATTTTACTTTAGAAGCTTTTCTAAATATTTGAAAAGCGCTAAGACACAAAACGTGCAGAAATTATTTTTAAAAAACTACTTTTTTAACGTTACTACGTTTTACTTTAAACAGACTGAGTCACACGTTCGAACAATAAACCGGACAGGGATTAGGAGGTACAGTTGGGGGGCCTGCTGCCCCCCAAACTCCCGCTTTTGCAGCCTTTAGATAAAAAAAAACAAGTTTTTTAAACTGAAAATAAGGAGCAACATTAAAACGTAAAACGAACAGAAATTATTCCGTATATGAAGGGGGCTGCCCCCTATTCAACGCCTCACTCTTTACGCTAATGTTTTTTATTGTTTAAAAAAAATAGTACCTCCTACCCCCTTTATGTTTTAAGGTTCGAACATGTGACTCAACCTAGTTAGACCCCGCCCTCCCCCTCCCCCCACAATCAAATCCCCGTGCAGCTAACCTTTCCACCCTCGAAAGAAAATTTTTATGTAAGTTCCAGCATTTTCTACATATTTTGAATTATGGATGTTAAAAAGAAAAGCAAAATTTTTCAATATTATAGGATCAAGCTATTTGAATATGTTTTATGTGGTTACTCAACTCAAAATGTTAAGGGATTTCCAAAAAAAATAATCAAAACGAATATAGGTTATTTGATACTTGTGCATTATAAATAATCCACCGCTATAGACTGTACAAGGAAACCAGACAAACAGGTATTTGTTAGACAAATGGATCAAAAAGCGTGATTTCTTATTGATCTTAAAATATTTAAACTGATTTTTTTTTGTGTTTAGAAAGAAAAAAATGAACCTAGGCTAGATTGCGTATTTAATATATGCTATAATTTACCCCCACCACCGAATATGAACATATGTTGCCATCAGTTGTTTCTAAAATATTATATTCATACTATTTTATTTTATTTAATTATCAGTAAACCAACTTAAATTATTTAGTGCATGGTGGTAGGTTATTTATAATTCACAAGTACCAATTATTCTATAGTTAAATATTTACTTCCGCCCCCTCTCTCCCCCGCCCTATTGACACTTCAATAAAGTCTTGTAGCTTCAAGAATGAAGATTGCTACACTAAACTATTTGGAAAAAAACATTTGGATTGCTTTAAGAACAAATGGGGTTAGATATCATAAATTGCTATATTTTCTGTTACAACGTTTTAAAAATTAACTAGAAAATAATACCCATAAAAAACAAATTTGTTGGGTTTATAAAGCTCCGATATATGTTTCATGAAATGGTGCATTCTCGAGGAGATTGAATATTTTTTTTGAAATAGTGCTCTGCTAGATATCCTTCCATATGTTCTTCTCTTCTGCCATATTTGGGTATATTTTCTTGAACTTCAAGCCAGTGTCTTTTGATGTTTTGTGTGAGCACCTGTTGCAACGTCAACAAAATTTATGCTGTGGTTGACGTGTAAATGCTAATAGCCCTGGCTAGCCAGGCAATCGTAGGCCCTCCAACAGTCACTGATAATTGTTGTCCCTGGCAGGATTCGGTTTTGGATAATTCCCAACAACGTGGCACTACTTCTATCCGGCACAAAAACCATGAATGAATTACCAGTTCCTTGCTCTATTCCACCAAACACCCAAGCATCCGCGACAATCCAACCACGATTAAATTTACGCTACCCAAATTTGGCTTCATCTATCTCAACAATGACTCCTTTTCCTCCCAAAGGAGCGGAGTTTGAATGACATACGTACATACAAACCTCTCAAAGGTGTACATACAAAGGTTTTTTTTACAACAAATAACATTTTTGATCATGAAATTCTCCCTTAGAGGCAGTATTTGAAGCCAAATCATCAAAAAACAGAAATTTTTTAGCAGAGAAAGGTGTGAACCAGCCATCCATGTTTTGTCATAGACCGATTTTGAAAAATCACACTTTACCTGAGAATATTTGCAGCCACCTCGGATAGGTATAAGCCTATACTTCTGATAACAAAACGAATTTCTATATTTTATGCAAATCTGGCCACAGTTATCACAATTCCTGCTTCTCAATAACATGCTATGGTTATAATACAACTCTAAGACTGCCTTGACAGTAGAAAATTGAATCATTTTGCTTGTTTAGTCCCAGGTTGCAGAAATTTAACTTTGGCAGAAACCGTAATGCTTTTGAGTCGGCACTGATGTCTGTTCAAAAAAAAAAACTTAAATGAAAGATTACATTTACTTTATAAAATGTTGCTCTTTTTTTTTTTTTAGTTAACAACATTTCCAGATACCTCGCTGTTCTTCTGTAATTTTTTAGTGGCCCTATTAGGCTACCTAGAAATAATTATTTTCTGACTTCAAACTGTCCAAATACTTTACCCCCCGGGGAAAATACCCTCCCCCATGGAAAAGAAGGCTAGAACTTTACAAAATTTTGAGTTTGGGGGGAAGGGGGATTTCAAAAACTTCTTCCCATAATATAATTTGGTCTCTAAAGTCGATTATTACGTTTGTAGCGCTCTTTGTCTTAGCGCTTCACAAATATTTGAAAATATTCTATACTAGAATTTTTGAAAATTTTGAGTGTGGGGTGAAGGGGGCTTTCCAAATCTTCTTCAAATAAGATAATTTGGTCTCTAAAGTCGATTCTGATGTTTGTTGCGCTATAGGTATTATTAATTTACAAATATTTAAAAAGCTTCTAAAGTAGAATTTTGAGTTTGGGGGGAAGGGGGGTTTCAAAAAAATCTTCCCATGACATAAATTGTCCTCTAAAGTCGATTCTGATGTTTGTAGCGCTCTATCTATTAGTGCTTTTGAAATATTTAAAAAGCTTCTAAAGTACAACTTTGGAAAATTTTGAGTTTGGGGGGAAGGGGAATTTCAAAAACATCTTCCCATGACACAAATTGTCCTCTAAAGTCGATTCTGCTGTTTGTAGCGCTATATGTCTTAGTGCTTTACAAATATTTAAAAAAGCTTCTGAAGTAGAATTTTGGAAAATTTTGAGTTTGGGGGGAAGGGGGATTTAAAAAACATATTCCCATAACACAAATTGTCCTCTGAAGTGGATTCTGTTTTTTGTAGCACTCTTATCTATTAGTGCTTTAGAAATATGTTAAAAGCTTCTAAAGTTGAATTTTGGACAATTTTGAGTTTGGGGGGAAGGGGGATTTTAATAACCTCTTCCCGTGATATAACGTCTCCTCTGAAGTCGATTCTGATGTTTTTAGCACTCTATCTATTAGTGCTTTAGAAATATTTTAAAAGCTTCTAAAGTAGAATTTTGGAAAATTTTGAGTTTGGGGGGAAGGGGGATTTTAAAAACCTCTTCCTGTGACATAACCTCTCCTCTGAAGTTGATTCTGATGTTTTTAGCACTCTATCTTTTAGTACTTTAGAAATACTTTAAAAGCTTCTATAGTAGAATTTTAGAAAATTTTGAGTTTGGGTGGAAGAGGGATTTCAAAAACATCTTCCCATGACATAATTTGTCCTCTAATAACAATTAGGTTATTTTTACTGGTCTCTCTTGTCAAATCCTTTCCCTAATTAATACAGTTTAAATGGTCTTATCAACACAGAGGTGTTTGGCATGTGCCTGCTACCCTTAAGGGTAAGGGTTTCTGATAAGGCAAGTGTGACATCACAACAAACCTGGTTTCATATACCATAAAGAAAGTCAGCATGGGTTGAAAATTAAATGTCTTAGGATTTAAATAGGATTTTGGAATATATTTTAATGAACAAGGTCAAAAGCAGAAGTTGTGTAAGGTAAGCAGTGATTTATATTTATTACCTTTATGATAGTAATATAGGATGAAATAGGAGTTAAAAACAACTAGTAATGTGCAGTAATTTACCATTATATAGAGGGGGGGATGAGTGGAGGTAGGTACTTCAAAGTACCTTCCTGGGACAAACCTTAGCATGTACATCCATCCCTGAAAGTTTCATTTTACTAACCCAACCCCTTTCCAAGATAGCCAAAAGTAACTAAAGTAGAATTTTACTAAATTGAATATCTTCATTCAACAGCATGGTCAGTTTTAGAACAGGTCAATCAATGGAAAAAAATTGCATAATTAAGGCAGTGTATGTTTCCATCAGGGGAGTGGATGTTGTACAATTTTAGAGCAATGACTATTATGTTGAGATAGAGCATAGAACAAGGAACCCATTGGTACACTTTTTCTTCTATCTTAGCCTAGTCTTGTAGGCTAGGCTTATTTTTTTAACATAATTATTCAATATTACAGCAATTGATTACAAGATAGCTCAGCTAAATCATGCTCATTAAGGAACCTCATTGACTCATCAACTTTGATAATCTGATGGCATTGTTGACATTTAAGTTTATTTGCTTCCATCTCTCAGAGCAAATAGCGTTTTATTTATTCAAAATATTTGCTTTTTAATAGTATGTCTTTTTAGAGTTGCGGACTATTTTGTGAATGAACATTTCCCCCGAGCATCCAAAAATGTGTCATTTTTAGCCAAAATGTGTCCATCTTCAAAACTCTTAGAGGTTTTTTTTTTACCAGTTGTACTACTGATCAAAAGACACCTTGTAAACCACTTTCAAAGTGGCCAGTTAAGATTAAATATAGCGGTCAGTATGTATGTCTGATAGTGTCTAATTATATTTCAAATCGTAAACAACTATGTGAAATAGTTGACCTGGATTGTTTGAAAATATAATTAATTCGGTGATTGTGAAAGTGTCTAGTAGAGGCTTATCTAAAGAAGGAAAGGGACTTTTCTTTTTTTAGATAAGTATTATAGCATTCGCGGACGTGAATATTACAAGACATTGTTGGAAAGCTGGGGGATTTAATTGCCCCCCCTCCCTTGCGAGTAAGTTTTCGTTTCCTGCTCTTAGTTTTTACCATATTATTTTTGGAAGGGGTTTCACGATAATTTTGGAAATGGCTGAATCAACCGGGATCGCAGCAATCCTTGAAAAATTGTCGCAAATGGATGCCAAATTAAATCAGATTCAAGATGTTGCCAATAGCGTTTCTGCGATCGAATCGGAATAAGCGGCCCTAAAAACTGAGACAGGCAGACGGGATGATGCAATAAGATCCGAAATCGACCAGCTGCGGAACCTACTATTTCAAAAAAAGAAAAGGTCGGAGCAACTTAAAAGAGAAATTGAACAGCAAAACCTGACCATTTATAATTTGAAGTCAGTAAACCCACCTCCAAGTAGTCTAGTAGAAGAAGTTATGGGGGCATAAACCGATATTTACCCCAGCTTAGTTTGACCAGGCGTGATTATAAGGATGAGTTCCACTTGGGAAAAAATAAACCAGGTGCTGTGTACCCTATTTTGGTGAAATTGAATAATTGAGAACTTCGCAACATAATCCTACGTAGTGGCTCAGGCTTTTAAACAAGTTTGATATTTCAGTAGCCCCGGATTATACCTATTTGGAACTTAAATCACGCCAAGAGCTTAAACCAATGCTGAATGAGGGTTTGTCGCGTGGACGAGACGCCAAATTAAGAGGAACACGCCTTTTGATTGAGGGCTAAACATTTTATTCTGACCAAGTCACAGGCAGGGTTGAAATGTTGGCTGCTAAAGCTAGTACTGTGCCCAGATCGCAGACTCAGTAAGTTAACCCCCAAGCCCCGGGAATTCAAAATTCTCAAACTGTAAATTTTGGAGACAGCACTAACAAGAATTTGGCTTGGCCTGACTAAAAGCACAAAATGGTTACTCGTGGGAAAGCAAAGAGGAGATTAGAAACCATCATTAGGCCCGAAGATGCCCGTAAAACTGGAAATCGATGTGTCCGTAAAAACAGCACGGCTGAGAGCTGCGGTGAAACTGCACCAGCCAACAAGGCGAATGGTTTGAATTCATCCCTAAAAGAAGGGGCTGGTGACTCCTCTGAGAATATGAGTGATGACAACGAGGATTAGGACAGGTGTGGCCATATACCTTTGTCTGTATATCGTGAACATTCAAGGTTTTATTGAATAAAAAAACATCATTAGTATTATTGAGGGATCTGGATATATTTTGTGTAGTTGAGTCTTGGCATAATTGTGAGAATGATCTGCAGTGCCCCCCTTTGCATAATTATTCCTTTTATGCAGTGAATAGAAAAGTTTCTAAGAATAATCCGTGTTATGGTGGTGTGATTATGTATTTTGGCAAAAAATCACTTTCTTCTGCAGTGAGACTCGCGATCCAATCAGAGAATATAGTGTGGGGTATATATAAGTGTGCGAGTACTTTTTTAATTTTAGGTTCTGTAAATATAGTACCACAAAATAGTTCTTACTCTTCTGAAGACACATGGACTATACTACATGAAGAAACGCGATTGATTCAATAGAAGTTTCCGGGGGACCGGTTGTAGTAAAGGATTCTAATGCCTATACTTCGAATTTATTAGATATAACTCCTGAATTTTTTTAAGATGATAATGCGGAGGTCCTTCCTGAGGTCTTTGAGATGCCACGGAAAAGTGACGATCAGTCTAGAAGAATGAATATTTTGGGGAGAAATTTATTGGCATACTGCGAGGAGAATGTTTTGCGATTCGTAATGGAAGATTTGGTAAGGACAGAAGTAGAAGTGAGTACACATGCTTTTCCGGGCCAAATCCTAGTGTTATAGATTACACGTTGGTAGGCGTGGAGTTCACTGCCTGTGTCGTGGATTTTGAGGTTTTCCACGTACTGGGATCGGATCATTTTCCTATAAAAATTTCTCTCCAACTTTCTAGAATGTTTAATGTTCCTTCTCTCCCTCATTCTAGCCCTACATCCCGAGCTTAAGCATTAAGGCGGTTACGACGAGGTTAGACTGATGAAGAAACAAAAACGCTGAAAGATAGGTTTTTCTTGGAAGAGATTTTGAATAAGTTAATGGGTTTATGTGAACTCTTTTTGGACACTGAAATAATTACTGGCTGCCCGTCACAACTCCTCCATTAAGAGACTGCTCGGGTCCTGAAACGAATGCCGCCGAAAATGGGTCCTTTTGATAATGATGGCAAACTTAGTAAGTTGTACCTATTTAGCTTATTAAATAAGGTAAAAAATGCCAATGGCCCAGAGCAACGACAAGAATCCAAATCAATGTTTAGATTAGCTATAAAAGAACACAAGGCTTTAGTAAGGAGGAAGAAAGCATTATATGAAATTAAACAACAAGAGAAGTGTTTTCAAGCTTATAGATCGGCCAGTATGAAGGAATTCTGGAAGTATTTACGTGGGCCACGTGACCAATCAAAAATGATCCCAGAAGTTAACTCTTGGCCGACTTATTTTGAAGACCTAAAGAATCGTAGAAACTCAGCTGACCAGGCACCCATCTACCCGCAAGTGTATACTGAGCCGATAGGTGCAGTGGTCAGTGAATTCCCCCTCCCAGGAATTCTTACCAGCTAATTCAGGAAATATCAGAAAGTGAGCTGAAACAATCCATCAAAAGCCACCGTGGAGGATCTTCGCTGGGTATTGAAGGAATTCCGTCAACAATGTATAAGAAATTAATCGGTCCCCTGTTGCCAGTTCTATTAACTTTGTAGGCCTATGATGAGGTCCTGGTTTCATGTAGTTGGCCAACAGCATAGAATATGTCGGTTATAATGCCGTTATTTGAAAAGGGTGACCGGATGAAGTATGATACTTATCGCCCTTTAAAACCGACAATTAGTAAATTTTTGGAAAAGGTTCTAGATGGTAGATTAGGGTTGCGGCTAGAAAAAGAAAATATTGACAGTGAGACCCAAGGAGGATGCCGAAAGGATTATTCAACTACAGATCGTGTATTTATGCTCCAGGTTCTTATTGGAATATATTGCAGGGGAAATGGTAGGCTTTTTGTCGCGTTTTTGGACTTTGAAAAGGCATTTTATAGTATTGATAGACCTATTTTATTCCGTTACCTTGTTAAGATAGGCCTACCCAGGCCTTTTATTATGTTATTAATTAACATGTATGAGATAACTTTATCTGTGGTTTTTATTGTTGAAAAAGGTGTATCTAGGTCACTCAGAGGAGTTCGCCAAGAATGCACATTGTAACCGAAACTTTTTAGTCTGTATATCAATGATTTTGCAGAGTTCCTTGAAATGAGATGGGCCCCAGTTGTATCACTAGCCTATTTTCTTTTTTGCTGTTCGTTGACGACACAGCTTTAGTGGCCAAATCAGCCGAGGAACTCCAAACTCTTCTGAATTTAACTGATTCTTATCTAGAATCGAAGAAGTTGAAGCTGAACGTATCTAAGACGGAGATTGTCATCTTCCAGAGTAGGAAGCCCAATGGATCTCAGGATTTTTGTACTTTACTTATAAAAATGACGCAATAAAAGTGACCTCAAAGTATAAATATCTGGAATTCGTGGTCGCAGCAAATAGGAATTGGACCGATCACATTAAATTGATGATTTCACGTGGTAAGGCAGCTTCTTGTGCTCTACTTCGACAAAAACATATCATGGGAATAAAAAAATATGAAGATAAACAAGTACCTTTTTATGACTAAAGTCCTACCTGCTGCCCATTACGGATGTGAGTTTTGGGGGACTACTACGGTAAAACAACTGGAATCTCTGCAGATTATGTATTTTAAAAGAGCTATAGGCCTCCGAAATAATTTTAGTAGTTTGGTCCTAAAGGGTGATTTGGGTTTGCAGGATCTACGTTATATGAGGACTATACGAATGATTAAGTTTTGGTTACAGGTTACGTGCTTACCTGATAACCGCCTGGTGAAAGCGGCCTACACAGAGATGTTGACTTTTACCAAAAAGGCAGCATGGCCAAAATAAGTTAAAGCACTGTTGAATAATGCTGGTTTATCATGGGCATGGAATGAGAGGCAGGGTCCTCTAGGTAAACCTGGATATTTCCTCGGTAAGTCTACATCGCGCCTTCGGGACCAAGAGATTCAGTTTTGGCTAACGGGTCTGGAGAAGGCTAGTAGCCTGCATTTTTATAGCCAGGTTAAAGATGTGTATGGGGAAGAGTTTGCAGATGAACCTACTGTGGAGAACCCATAAGAATTGGTTGCAGGCGCGGGCAAATTGCATACCACTGTGTAAAGGATACTGGGAGTCTTATGATGAAGATGGCTCAGGAAGTAGGCTGGCCTGCCCCCTCTGTGGGGAGTTTGGGGATGGGATGGACCATTTTCTGAGTAGATGCCAAAGTTTGGCGAATTTTAGGGATAAATTTATTCATGGGGATGTACTGCTGCTACCTGGTTTTTTGGGGGCTACTTCGAGAGACCTAATTATTGCGCTAGGTTGTTTTATAGATAATAGTCTGATGGCACGGAAAGAAGCTGTAGTTTAAATTTGTTGAGTGTTATTGTTCTTTCCTTATTGTTTTGTGTTTATTGGTTTTTGTGTAAATGGCCACTGGTTTTTAAATACACGCATGTATGTGACCAGCCTGAAGTATTAGCCCATCACCCTGGCCATCGGCCTATGTTCAGTAAATTTTGAAGAAAATATCCCTCGCCGATCGCCAAATCTTTCAAATTGATTACAGTGTTGCCAAATTTTGTCTCCTTTAACCTAAGGGACTATTAAAAATACTTTAACACAATTGACCCACAGCAGAGGAGATTCTAAGGAGTCAGACCCTACTTTTTTGGGACTAAACCTTATCTGCTTGACTAGTAGCCCATTTTAATGCCCATTTTTCCCTGATTCATAATATATACGTCTTATCGCGTTTAAAAGTCTTGGATTCAATTTAGTTCCAAAATAAAGTTTTTTTTAAGCAATTCAAAATCCTTGTCTTACAAAAAAGCGGGCGATGGCCTTGCTTTGCCTTGCTCTGGCTTATTATGTCCTATACAGTGCTCTTATGAAGTGAAAAACAATAGGCCTTAGATTTACCACAACATTCAATATTTTCTTCATTGCTACAACTCTTTCTAGGGCGATTTTCTTATCGCCCTAGCCTTAAAATTCCAGCCATAAGGTCAAAGAATGAGAAAAAGTTTCCTATTCATCTCAAAACGTGGAGTACTATCATCAGACGGATGAAACGTTTCAAATGAGCTGTCACTCGCCACAAATCGGAGCACAATCACGATTGACTCACAGTAGAGGAGATCCTAAGGGGTCAGACACTACTTTTTAGGACTACTCTTTGTGACTTTTTCATTTAACCAGGGCAATTTTCTCATCGCCCTAGTCTTAAAATTCTAGCCATAAGGTCAAAGTATGAGAAAAAGGTTCCTATTCTTCTCAAAACACGGAGTTCTATCATGAGACGGATGAGACGTTTCAAATGAGCTGTCACTCACCACAAACCGGAGCACAATCACAATTGGCTCACAGCAGAGGAGATTCTAAGAGGTCAGACGCAATTTTTGGGGACTAAACCATATCTGCTTGACTACTAGCTCATTTTAAAACCCATTTTTCTCTAATTCATAATATATACGTCTTACCACGTTTAAAAGTCTTGAATTCAATTTAGTTCTCAAATAAAGTTTTTTTTAAGAAATTCAAAATCCTTGTCTTACAAAAAAGCGGGCGATGGCCTTTCTTTGCCTTGCTCTGGCTTATTATGTCCTATACAGTGTTTTTATGAAGTGAAAAACAATAGGCCTTAGATTTACCATAGCATTCAATGTTTTCTTCATTATTACAACTCTTTGTGACTTTTTCATTTAACCGGGGCAATTTTCTTATCGCCCTAGTCTTAAACTTCCAGCCATAAGGTTAAGGAATTAGAAAAAGGTCCTAATCTTCTCAAAACGTGGAGTACTATCATCAGACAGATGAGACGTTTCAAATGAGCTGTCACTCGCCACAAATCGGAGCACAATCACAATTGACTCACAGCAGAGGAGATTCTAAGCGGTCAGACACTACTTTTTAGGACTAAACATTATCTGCTTGACTAGTGGCTCATTTTAAAGCCCATTTTTCTCTGATTCATAATATATACGTCTTACCGCTTTAAAAGTCTTGAATTCAATTTAGTTCCCAAATAAAATTTTCTTAAGAAATTCAAAATCCTTGTCTTACAAAAAAGTGGGCGATGGCCTTGCTTTACCTTGCTTTGGCTTATTATGTCCTATACAGTGTTTTTATGAAGTAAAAAACAATAGGCCTTACATTTACCATAACATTCAATATTTTCTTCATTATTACAACTCTTTGTTACTTTTTTATTTAACCAGAGCGATTTTCTTATCGCCCTAGTCTTAAAATTCCAGCCATAAGGTCAAAGAATGAGAAAAAGGTTCCTATTCTTCTCAAAACTTGGTGTGCTATTATCAGACGGATGAAACGTTTCAAATGAGCTGTCACTCGCGACAAATCGGAGCACAATCACAATTGACTCACAGCAGAGGAGATTCTAAGGGGTCAAACACTACTTTTTAGGACTAAACCTTATCTGATTGACTAGTAGCTCATTTTAAAGCCCATTTTTTCTGATTCATAATATATACGTCTTACCACGTTTAAAAGTCTTGAATTCAACTTAGTTCCCAAATAAATCTTTTTAAGAAATTCATATTCTTTGTCTTACAAAAAAACGGGCGATGGCCTTGATTTGCCTTACTTTGGCTTATTATGTCCTATACTGTGTTCTTATGAAGTGAAAAACAATAAGCCTTAGATTTACTATAAAATTCAATATTTTCTTCATTGCTACAACTCTTCGTGACTTTTTCATTTAACCAGGGCGATTTTCTTATCGCCCTAGTCTTAAAATGCCAGCTATAAGGTCAAAGAATGAGAAAAAGGTTCCTATTCATGTCGAAACATGAAGTGCTATCATCAGACAGATGAAACACTTCAAATGAGCTGTGACTCACTACAAGTGGGAGCACAATCACAATTAGCACAATTTTGTAAGCTCTTTATGACTTTATTATTTAACCAGGGTGATTTTCTTATCGTCCTAGTCTTAAAATTCCATCTTTAAGGTCAAAGAATGAGCACAAGATCTGTTTTTTGGTGCCATATGCCACATTAAGATCAGTGGTGGCGCGTCCACTAGGCAAACAACAGCCTGAAGTAATAGCCCATTACAGAAATAATTAAAAAAAAGTTTTTCCGAGGGAAGTAAAGAGCGAAGTTGAAACTTAAAACGAACAAAAATTATTACTTAAGAGCTTATCCAACTGATATCAATAAAACTAATGCAAATAAATAAACATAAGATATTTCCCTTTGTTTGTAATATTACACATAACCAGCGCAGCCTTTTCCCCAGCGACTATGGAGGGTCATACCATCACCGAAACCAAAAAATTTTTACCTTTGAACTATTTTTAACAAAATGGCTATCTCAAAATTAAGATTGGATGGCTTTGGGGAAGTCATTTTCCTAGTTTTTCAAGGAGGGGAACTGTTATTGGCTTATTTACGGTTTTCAGCCATGCTGATTCCAATGGCACAACTTTCATTTTGATCTGACTTCTTTTCCGAGGGGCTTCTGGCTTTTTTGTGAAATCACCATAAATTTTTTTCACAATACACTTTTACTTTTAAGACAAACCAAAATAGTAGTTACCATTCCTGAATCAGTGTTACATAGAAATTTTCTTTCACTAGGCAGTTTTTTTCAAAACGCATTTTTTTAACTTTCGGTTACTATGGGCTGTGGTTCGCTCTTTACTAGGTAGCAGCAACCGCTGCAACCATGGCTCCTGTTTTTGTATATTGCAATTTTTCAGCTGCAATGTTGCGAGCCATAATGTGAGATTAATCGTATAGGAGGAAAATTACCCCTTCCTTATCCCCGTCTCCACCTCAAGGTCATAGAAATTTCGGAGGGTGCCCATTCGATCCTGAATCAGTGTTACATAGCAATTTTCTTTCACTATGTAGTTTTTTGCAAAACGTGTTTATTAACTTTCGGTTACAATGGGCTGTGGTTTACTCTTTACTATGTTGTAGCAACCGCTGCAACCATGACTCCTGTTTTTGTTATTGCGATTTTTCAGCCGTAATGTGAGATTAATCGTATAGGAGGAAAACTGCCCCCTTCCTTATCCCCATCTCCACCTCAAGGTCACAGAAACTTTGGAGGGTGCTCATTCGATCAGAAAATGAGTCCTTTTATTATAAGTTGAAAGCGATTGGAGACCAACCAGACGAGGGAGTATTTTTCGTGAGGGGAAGGGGGTAAACGCTGGCTCCCACCTATTTTGTATTTTCTTTTTTATTGCTCGATTTTTCGTCTGCTCAATTTTGCGTCTTTTAAGAAATTATCAGTTGACACAATGCCCAAAACCCAAAGGACTTTGATTTGTAACAAAATCTGCTTGTGTTTCGTACTAGAGTCAAATTTCATAATTGTAAATAGATATGATAGTTGAATTCACACGCCATAGAGCCATGACAATAATTATCAATTCCACAGAGACGAGGAAAAGGAAGCCGCCAGGGTGAATAAGGAAACGGCCTTTTGATAATAAATTTTGAATAATTTAAATTTTGAATAATTTAAGAACGGCCTTATGAAGACTCGCTTGATCCTAAGGCAAGACCTTTTGGATCAGTTGAAAAAAAAGAGCTTTATGTGAATTTGTCGTTTAATCGAGATTTGACAATAATTGAAACCAAATCAAATTGTTTTACCTGTTTCTCATTCATTAGTATTTTTTCTTACCAAAATTGACCTGGTATTATTTTGGATATTCTCAATATTAATCTAAGTTATTGCTGAGTGAATTGATAATCTACTGACAATATTATTCAAGCTATTTAAAACGAACATATTGACTAAAACGAATCTCTACCATAATGAGTTTGTGACTAACAGAAAGAACAACAATATGGAATGTGTTCTACCATATGCTGGACTGAAGAATTTGGGAAATTCATGCTACATCAACGCTACTTTACAGGTAAAATATTCATTTCATTAAAATATTAGCCGTTTTGGAATTTTACCCCCAGTTTTGAACTGAAACTATGGAACAACATTAAAACCGAAAACGAACAGAAATTATTCCTTTTAAGTAAAAAACATCATGGCAGTGTTGTTTCTATATTAAATTTCATAAAAAATGGTAAAATTCTACTTTAGCTACTTTTGGCTATCTTGGAAAGGGGTTAGGTTAGGAAAAAGAAACTTTCAGGGTTGGGTCTACAGGCTGAAGTATGTCCCTGGAAGGGATTTTGAAGTACCTGCCTCCACTCCTTCTTCTTCTAGAGGTTCCCGACCTTTGATGACCTTTGAAAGTCTTCGTGTTATAAAAGTGAAACCTTGTAAAATAGATCTTCTGCTTGAACGAGGTACAACAAAATTGTTTTCACCTTTGCAACTTCAATCAAACCCAATTCATAAGGTTTTAAAGATATGCAAAAACATTTCATAAATTTGAAATAATAAAGATTTATAAGGCATAAAATTCTAATCAAATAACAGGAATTGTATTTAAGAACTAACGCCAGATAAAAAGAAACTGATAACTGAAAATTAAGGTAAAATGTTGTTTTGTCAAAATTTCAAACTTTCTATTTTAACAGGTCAAAATAGACCTGTCATGTAGCCTAATTTCAGGACCCTCGAGACAGAGAAGGAGTGGAGGTAGGTAGACCCCGGCTCCGCGCCGATGAGGGAAGACTGGCGGCGGCGGGGCAAAAAACAGCACGCCGCACCACGCCGCCGGTAAGACGCGGGCGCCGCGCCACCGGTAAGATATCAGCGGCGAGCCGCCGGGGCGACCAATGTTGACCGCAAACATTAATGTTTTCATCAGTCTTTCTCAAATCATAACTTAAATTTACAACAGATTCGGGCTATTCATGAGTTCTAAACTTCACAAGTCACTGGCTGGAAACTGGTCTTCTTCGTTATTCATCAAGAGAAGTAGAAATCTGGTAGAAACGAAATAGCTGTGGCATTTCAGAACCCTTGCATAATACGAGTAGTTGAAGTATCTATTAGCTATGTATACTTACTATAAATAATTATCAAAATTAGTAGTTTTTTTGATCGAGCATTACTGCAAATAAAACTTCAAATACTGTATCATAAAATTCGTCAGTTATCTGGTTAAAAACTTTGAATATAACTTTGAACTTAGAAGCTTAATTTTTTCATGATGTCCTTTTCCTATATCTGTTATTTCACCTTTAAAAAATTTGAAATGGGTAGATATTATATGGATTGTTTTTTTTTTGCTCTTTTGGAGTTCCTAACAGCTTTTTTTCATTAACAAATGGTTTTTAATAATTATTTTAAAACAGTGCATATTAAAGTTTTTTTTTGGCTTCTTTACAGAGTATACGTCTTGTAGGCTAATGCTAAACTGCTGCTTTTTATCGCTTTTGTCTGCTCTTTTGGATATTATTCATGTTTTCTTTTGGGGATTCATTCTAAATTATTAACTGATAAATGCCTAATATCAGTCAAATTATAAACTGTATCTAAAAGGAGTAAATTTATCAAATTGAAAAATACATGATGAACACTTCACATGAGAACACTTCAATTACAATGACACAAAAAACAATCAATAGTTTATTGGCTATGAAGAAAAATGAAGTACCAGCTATTTTCTTAGGTAAAAAATGAAAAGCTCATCCGTTTTAAGTGTAATTAAATGAAATAATATGCAGACTGAAGTAGCTCCAGGAAGATGTTGGAATGTTCATCCTAGTTGGTCACTTTTAATCCAAGCAAAATGTTAGGACACTTAGTATCAGTTATTGAGTTTAAGCTTTGATTTCCAAATGCTCACAAGAATTACCAAATTTAAGAAAGTCGCAACAATAAGTCACCTGTGGTCAAAATACTTAGACTCCTCTTTGATCCCCACCCAGGCTCAAAGCTTCTGCTATGGTCATTTCCAAGGGAATCTCCAAAGAGTTTCTTTTTAAAATAGCTTTCAAGCGTAGTTAGGGGTATTTAGACTTTTTTGCTTTTCTTCAAAGCTTTGAAAAAAGTGTTATAATATTAAAAATTTTAAATTTGTGAATATTTTTGTTAATTATTTGTGGGGTGATCGATTTTTATACACGACTGTAGATACGTAAGAACGTTGCAACATCTAGTACCCTGAGGTCATAAGACTGTCAAAGACTCCTCCTTGAACCTCCCAAATTTAAAGCTTTTATTATGACCTGGCCCTTTAATGCAACTTGGGCACTGGACCAAGGGCGCCATTGTTACTCGAGCGCGACGTTAGGTGGGGATGTCGATATCGCTTTCGTCACACCAATTCGTTTTAGTGTGAATGAATCTGCCTGGTAAATATGAATGAATGTTTTCAAAGTAAACCCGTTTCATCAATAGGAAAAGAAGAACCGGATTGGACGCATATGTCCCTTTCCCTTTGGACGATAAACACATGCAAGTGCTGTTTTTTCGTGAGTACAAGATTTTCGTGAGTGCAACTCACGAAAATCTTGTTAATTATGCCAATTTTTCAACTTTTTGGTATCCTTGCTTTCAATAAAGCTTTCTTTCAAAAAAAAAACGAGGTCTTATCATTTAAATATGATAGCTCAATACCTCCCGCCCCCCTTTGGATACCACCTTGATATGATGACGTATATTCTTTAAATTAAAAAAAATAAACTTTTTGGTATACCTGTGGTAAATTCATAACATTTCAAGCTTCTAGCGTTTAGTTTTAATACCTAACTACACACACCCCCCACCCCTCTGGCTACGACCGAGATGGGCTAGATCCTCAGCATTCATTTGAAAAATTATTTAATTAATAGTCAACTAGGTCTCCCTATTATTCAAATAGACACTCAAAACAACGTTAAACAGTTTAGTGTTACTTAAAAAAAAAATGAGGGCATGAGTAAAGAGGTACAAAGACAATAATAAAAATGCCAAAATGATTCAGATTTACCTCAAATTATTGGAAAACTGAGTCATAAATTCACCATGGCATTCCATCAGATCCAAAGAATCTAATTAAAAGGGAGCACACACACAAGTCAGATTAGGCCAGTAGCCTATGAGAAATCGCAAAATACCCAAGACAATGAAAAAGTCCTAATGGGGGGGCCCTGGGTCTATCAAAATATTTCAATGGTTTCCCAGGGAATTTGATATCATTTTCTTCTGTCTCCACTTTAAATGAAAAAGATATTTATCTTTTTGACTACATTAAATTGTAATAAAAAACGGTAAAATTGTACTTTAACTACTTTTGGCTATCTTGGAAAGGGGTTAGGTTAGGAAACAGAAACTGTCAAGG